>NC_074667.1:69204279-69239279 GCF_029448725.1 Salvelinus fontinalis
CGCTCCTAACACCTCGCTCCTAACTCCTCGCTCCTAACACCTCGCTCCTAACTCCTCGCTCCTAACCCCTCGCTCCTAACTCCTCGCTCCTAACTCCTCGCTCCTAACACCTCGCTCCTAACTCCTCGCTCCTAACCCCTCGCTCCTAACCCCTCGCTCCTAACTCCTCGCTCCTAACACCTCGCTCCTAACTCCTCTTTCCTAACTCCTCGCTCCTAACACCTCGCTCCTAACTCCTCGCTCCTAACACCTCGCTCCTAACTCCTCGCTCCTAACTCCTCGCTCCTAACTCCTCGCTCCTAACTCCTCGCTCCTAACTCCTCACTCCTAACTCCTCGCTCCTAACACCTCGCTCCTAATCTTAAAGATTATCTTAAAGATGGAAACCCATCAACGAGTTTAGCAGGGTGTACCAGTGTTCTAGATGTGAGATTAACTAGGGTTTAGCAGAGTGTATCAGTGTTCTAGTGAGGTTAACTAGGGTTTAGCAGGGTGTACCAGTGTTCTAGTGAGGTTAACTAAGGTTTAGCAGGGTGTATCAGTGTTCTAGTGAGGTTAGCTAGGGTTTAGCAGGGTGTAACTGTGTTCTAGATGTGAGGTTAACTAGGGTTTAGCAGGGTGTATCAGTGTTCTAGGTGTGAGGTTAACTAGGGTTTAGCAGGGTGTAACTGTGTTCTAGTGAGGTTAACTAGGGTTTAGCAGGGTGTACCAGTGTTCTAGTGAGGTTAACTAGGGTTTAGCAGGGTGTATTAGTGTTCTAGTGAGGTTAACTAGGGTTTAGCAGGGTGTATCAGTGTTCTAGTGAGGTTAACTAGGGTTTAGCAGGGTGTACCAGTGTTCTAGTGAGGTTAACTAGGGTTTAGCAGGGTGTATTAGTGTTCTAGTGAGGTTAACTAGGGTTTAGCAGGGTGTATCAGTGTTCTAGTGAGGTTAACTAGGGTTTAGCAGGGTGTAACAGTGTTCTAGTGAGGTTAACTAGGGTTTAGCAGGGTGTACCAGTGTTCTAGTGAGGTTAACTAGGGTTTAGCAGGGTGTATTAGTGTTCTAGTGAGGTTAACTAGGGTTTAGCAGGGTGTAACTGTGTTCTAGATGTGAGGTTAACTAGGGTTTAGCAGGGTGTATCAGTGTTCTAGGTGTGAGGTTAACTAGGGTTTAGCAGGGTGTAACTGTGTTCTAGTGAGGTTAACTAGGGTTTAGCAGGGTGTACCAGTGTTCTAGTGAGGTTAACTAGGGTTTAGCAGGGTGTATTAGTGTTCTAGTGAGGTTAACTAGGGTTTAGCAGGGTGTATCAGTGTTCTAGTGAGGTTAACTAGGGTTTAGCAGGGTGTACCAGTGTTCTAGTGAGGTTAACTAGGGTTTAGCAGGGTGTATTAGTGTTCTAGTGAGGTTAACTAGGGTTTAGCAGGGTGTATCAGTGTTCTAGTGAGGTTAACTAGGGTTTAGCAGGGTGTAACAGTGTTCTAGTGAGGTTAACTAGGGTTTAGCAGGGTGTACCAGTGTTCTAGTGAGGTTAACTAGGGTTTAGCAGGGTGTATTAGTGTTCTAGTGAGGTTAACTAGGGTTTAGCAGGGTGTATCAGTGTTCTAGTGAGGTTAACTAGGGTTTAGCAGGGTGTAACAGTGTTCTAGTGAGGTTAACTAGGGTTTAGCAGGGTGTATCAGTGTTCTAGTGAGGTTAACTAAGGTTTAGCAGGGTGTATCAGTGTTCTAGTGAGGTTAACTAAGGTTTAGCAGGGTGTACCAGTGTTCTAGTGAGGTTAACTAGGGTTTAGCAGGGTGTACCAGTGTTCTAGTGAGGTTAACTAGGGTTTAGCAGGGTGTACCAGTGTTCTAGTGAGGTTAACTAGGGTTTAGCAAGGTGTACCAGTGTTCTAGTGAGGTTAACTAGGGTTTAGCAGGGTGTACCAGTGTTCTAGTGAGGTTAACTAAGGTTTAGCAGGGTGTACCAGTGTTCTAGTGAGGTTAACTAGGGTTTAGCAGGGTGTACCAGTGTTCTAGTGAGGTTAACTAGGGTTTAGCAGGGTGTACCAGTGTTCTAGTGAGGTTAACTAGGGTTTAGCAAGGTGTACCAGTGTTCTAGTGAGGTTAACTAGGGTTTAGCAGGGTGTACCAGTGTTCTAGTGAGGTTAACTAAGGTTTAGCAGGGTGTACCAGTGTTCTAGTGAGGTTAACTAGGGTTTAGCAGGGTGTACCAGTGTTCTAGTGAGGTTAACTAGGGTTTAGCAGGGTGTACCAGTGTTCTAGTGAGGTTAACTAGGGTTTAGCAGGGTGTACCAGTGTTCTAGTGAGGTTAACTAGGGTTTAGCAGGGTGTAACAGTGTTCTAGTGAGGTTAACTAGGGTTTAGCAGGGTGTAACAGTGTTCTAGTGAGGTTAACTAGGGTTTAGCAGGGTGTACCAGTGTTCTAGTGAGGTTAACTAGGGTTTAGCAGGGTGTAACAGTGTTCTAGATGCAATTCTTGGTGGGAGGCTGTACCTACTGTGACTGAAGAGGGGTACTAAGATGCCAGCTGTCAAACAACTGTCCCCTACAAACTGTGTGTGTGTGTGTCCATTCCTCTACCAACTGCCCTGTCTACCAAGCTGTCTGTCTGCCAAGCTGTCAGCCTCAGCTGTCTGCCTGCCTCAGCATGAGGGACTGTAGGGTTTCTATGAAATCTGTTTGATTTTTTTTACCTAATTCAGTTTTTTTTCTCCTCAGGATTCTGTTTTGTCAGGTTTTCACTGATAAAATCACACGTTTAATACAGAAAAACCACACAATTGGATGTTCTAAGTCCACAACAATGCTTATCATCACATCAGGAGACCACGTCAGGGAGAAATGTTACATTTCGGGGTGTAGTTACCCTTTTAATTCCACTGTGCACCACAAGTATTTTCTGTATCCTGAGGAGGAAAAGGTTTTGTTGTGCCCTTTTCACAACTTTCTTGGTGACTTTGGTCCATCGTAGTTTATTGGTGATGTGGACACCAAGGGACTTGAAACTCTCGACCCGCTCCACTACAGCCCCGTCGATGTTAATGGGGGGCCTGTTCGGACCAGTCTTTTTCCTGTAGTCTACGATCAGCTCCTTTTGTCTTGCTCACGTTGAGGGAGAAGTTGTTGGCCTTGCACCACACGGCCAGGTCTCTAACCTCCTCCATATAGGCTGTGTCATCGTTGTCTGTGATCAGGCCTAACACCGTTGTGTCGTCACCAAACTTGAGGGGCCACTCCCCCCTGAGTGGCCACCCCCCCTGAGGGGCCACCCCCCCTGAGGGGCCACTCCCCCTGAGGGGCCACCCCCCCTGAGTGGCCACCCCCCCTGAGGGGCCACCCCCCCTGAGGGGCCACCCCCCCTGAGGGGCCACTCCCCCTGAGGGGCCACCCCCCCTGAGGGGCCACCCCCCCTGAGGGGCCACCCCCCCTGAGTGGCCACCCCCCCTGAGGGGCCACCCCCCCTGAGGGGCCACCCCCCCTGAGTGGCCACCCCCCCTGAGGGGCCACCCCCCCTGAGTGGCCACCACCTGCGGGGCCACCCCCCCTGAGTGGCCACCCCCCCTGAGGGGCCACCCCCCCTGAGGGGCCACCACCTGCGGGGCCACCCCCCCTGAGGGGCCACCACCTGCGGGGCCACCCCCCCTGAGGGGCCACCCCCCCTGAGGGGCCACCACCTGAGGGGCCACCCCCCCTGAGGGGCCACCACCTGCGGGGCCACCCCCCCTGAGGGGCCACCACCTGAGGGGCCACCCCCCCTGAGGGGCCACCACCTGCGGGGCCACCCCCCCTGAGGGGCCACCCCCCCTGAGGGGCCACCCCCCCTGAGGGGCCACCCCCCCTGAGGGGCCACCCCCCCTGAGGGGCCACCACCTGAGGGGCCATCCCCCCTGCGGGGCCACCCCCCCTGAGGGGCCACCACCTGCGGGGCCACCCCCCCTGAGGGGCCACCCCCCCTGAGGGGCCACCCCCCCTGAGGGGCCACCACCTGAGGGGCCACCCCCCCTGAGTGGCCACCCCCCCTGAGGGGCCACCCCCCCTGAGGGGCCACCCCCCCTGAGTGGCCACCACCTGCGGGGCCACCCCCCCTGAGTGGCCACCCCCCCTGAGGGGCCACCCCCCCTGAGGGGCCACCACCTGCGGGGCCACCCCCCCTGAGTGGCCACCCCCCCTGAGGGGCCACCCCCCCCTGAGTGGCCACCCCCCCTGAGGGGCCACCCCCCCTGAGGGGCCACCCCCCCTGAGGGGCCACCACCTGAGGGGCCACCACCTGCGGGGCCACCACCTGAGGGGCCACCCCCCCTGAGGGGCCACCACCTGAGGGGCCACCCCCCCGGAGGGGCCACCCCCCCTGAGGGGCCACCCCCCTGAGTGGCCACCCCCCCTGAGGGGCCACCACCTGAGGGGCCACCCCCCCTGAGGGGCCACCCCCTGAGGGGCCACCCCCCCTGAGGGGCCACCTGTGTTGAGGATCAGCATGTGTTTTTTGTTACTTTGTTCATTCTTCACTCTATCCAATATCATAGTTTCATTAGGGCTGATTATCACATAATTTGTACTGCCCATCGCAGCCTAGCTCTAGATTCTCTGAACAAAGTTGAGGAAGGGAGACCTCTTTTATTTGTAGTTGAAGGAGCTGGATTTGTTTTGGCTAACACATTCACACACTCACACACACATCTCCGTGTTTGTGTTTGTGTGTGTTTGTGTCATCGTCATGGCTTCAGCAGCAGTCGAGGTTGGCTAATTTGTTGGAACAGGGCCTGTATTCACAAAGCGTCTCAGACTAGGAGTAGGATTTCTGATGTGGGATCAGTTTTACCCTGTTAGCCTAATCCTTTTATATCGTAATGAGTTAGAAGACCTGATCCGGTATCAGTTCTCCTACTCTGAGACACTTCTTTGTGAATTTGGCAGCAGCAGGCAGCGTGTGTGTGTATGTATGCGGGTGTGCGTGTGCGTGTGCGTGTGTGTGTGTGTGTGTGTGTATGTGTGTGTGTGTGTATGTATGCGGGTGTGTGTGTGTGTGCGTGTGTGTGCGAGTGTGTGTGTGTGTGTGCTCGCGTGTGTGCGTGCGTGCTTGCGTGTGTGCGTGTGTGTGTGTGTGTATGTGTGTGCTTGCGTGTGTGTGTGTGTGTGTGTGCTTGCGTGTGAGTGTGTGTGTGTATGTGTGTTAGCAATGGCAGCAGCGTATAAGGGTCTTTCCAGAAACTAGGGTACCGGTGTCAAACACTGGACAACTTGTTACCGCTGTTAAGTCATTGATAATAATCTGCATGAAGATATAAGGGAGGTCGTAGCTATATTCAATCAAATTCACAAGTTGATTTAAAACGTGTGTTTAATCCTTTATCGTGGTTGTTGTCTTGACAGATTAGTCCAAAATCTTGTGACATAAAACATTACTTTTCTGTCCTTGCATTTATGGCAGTATAAATTGTGGTTACAAACAGATCGCCATGTTCTCAGCCTTCTGGGTAACCATACCCCCTCTTTAGACACACACACACACACACACACACACACACACACACACACACACACACACACACACACACACACACACACACACACCACAACCGGTAGTCACAACATATAGCCTCAATGGAGAAACCAAGATCAGAGAGGAGAATGGAGTGTAATAAAGCCTTGGTAGAATATCACACTGATGTTGAATACTGTGTCTCAGTCTGTAGTCATAGCAGCAGGCATGAGGAGTGAGCAGAATAAAGGCGTTTTTCTGTCTGTTGCTTGGTGGAGTCTTTTATGAGATGATAGTCTACTTTATTGCTGTCTGTATTATTCAAGAAACTGGCCTTGCCTACTACCCTGTTCCAAGTTGTGTCGCAGATTAGTTTTACCTAAACAGTTTAGTGAATATCCCTCCTTGTCCAGTAATTTACCCTCGTGCTCCTAGTCCACAGCCGGGTGTGATGCAGCCTGGATTTGAACCAGGCACTGCAGTGAAGCACTGTGATGCAGTGCCTTAGACCTCTGCGCCACTCGGGAGACCCCGATAGGCCCTGTTCAAGTAGTGCACTATAGGGAATAGGCACCCGCTTGGGAGACTCCCCATTTGGGACACTCCCCATTTGGGACACTCCCCATAGTTGAACCAGTGCACTCCTATTTGTCGAGGTTAGGTACAGTACAACCCCTAATACTGCTCTCTGCTTTTCCTTCACCTCCTGCGTGTTTAATACTGCTCTCTGCTGTTCCTTCACCTCCTGCGTGTTTAATACTGCTCTCTGCTGTTCCTTCACCTCCTGCGTGTTTAACACTGCTCTCTGCTGTTCCTTCACCTCCTGCGTGTTTAATACTGCTCTCTGCTGTTCCTTCACCTCCTGCATGGTTAATACTGCTCTCTGCTGTTCCTTCACCTCCTGCGTGTATAATACTGCTCTCTGCTGTTCCTTCACCTCCTGCGTGTTTAATACTGCTCTCTGCTGTTCCCTCACCTCCTGCGTGTTTAATACTGCTCTCTGCTGTTCCTTCACCTCGTGTTTAAATGAAGGCTAACATACAGAACATTCGGAAAGTATTCAGACCCCTTGACTTTTTCCCCATTTTTGTTATGTTACAGCCTTATTCTAAAATTGATTACCCCCCCCCGTCATCAATCTACACACAATACCCATAATGACAAAGCAAAAAAGAGGTTTTTAGAAATGTTTGCAAATTTGTTTAAAAATAAAACACTGAAATATCACATTTAACATAAGTATTCAGACCCTTTATTCAGTACTTTGTTGAAGCAGTTTTGGCAGAGATTACTGCCTCGAGTCCTATACTCTGCTCCTATATGTTTGTTTCAGTCTCTGTAACAGTAGACTATCCATGTTTCAGATCTGCATAGCCTGTGTCTTCTTATGTAACCCTGCCTTTTGGCTCCTTTGTCTTCCTCATACTGTATATCAATGGCCAAAACCACCAGGAATAATGTATAGGAAATCAGACATGTACCTACTAGGACTTTGGCCTATGCTAGACTGTTACTTTTATTTTACCTTTTAGGCGAGTCAGTTAAGAATAAATTCTTATTTTCAATGATGGTCTAGGAACACTGGGTTAACTGTCTTGTTCAGGGGCAGAATGACAGATTTTTACCTTTTCAGCTCGAGGATTCGATCTTGTAACCTTCTGGCTACTGGCCCAACGCTATACACCACCTGCTAGGCTACCTAAACCAAATAAGAAAATATGCTTTGATTGTTGGAAACTGCTTCCCATACGAAGGAAAGATACAGTTGAAGTCGGAAGTTCACACACACCTTAGCCAAATACATTACAACTCAGATATTCACAAATCCTGACATTTAATCCTCTTAAAAATTCCCAGTTTTAGGTCAGTAAGGATCACCACTTTATTTCAAGAATGTGAAATGTCAGAATAATAGTAGAGAGAATGATTTATTTCAGCTTTTATTTCTTTCATCACATTCCCAGTGGGTCAGAAGTTTACATACACTCAATTAGTATTTGGTAGCATTGCCTTTAAATTGTTTAACTTGGGTCAAATGTTTCGGGTAGCCTTCCACAAGCTTCTCACAATAAGTTGGATGGATTTCGGCCCATTCCTCCTGACAGAGCTGGTGTAACTAAGTCAGGTTTGTAGGCCTCCTTGCTCGCACACTCTTTTTCAGTTCTGCCCACAAATGTTCTATTGGATTGAGGTCTGGGCTTTGTGATGGCCACTCCAATACCTTGACTTTGTTGTCCTTAAGCCATTTTGCCACACCTTTGGAAGTATGCTTGGGGCCAGTGTCCATTTGGAAGACCCATTTGCGACCAAGCTTTAACTTCCTGACCGATGTCTTGAGATGTTGCTTCAATATATCCACATAATTTTCCTCCCCCATGATGCCATCTATTTTGTGAAGTGCACCAGTCCCTGCTGCAGCAAAGCACCCCCACAACATGATGCTGCCACCCCCGTGGTTCACGGTTGGGATGGTGTTCTTCGGCTTGCAAGCTCCCCCTTTCCCTCCAAACATAATGATCGTCATTATGGCCAAACAGTTCTATTTTTCTTTCATCAGACCAGATGACATTTCTCAGAAAAGTAAGATTTTTGTCCCCATGTGCAGTTGCAAACCGTAGTCAGGCTTTTTTATGGCAGGTTTGGAGCATTGGCTTCTTCCTTACTGAGCGGCCTTTCAGGTTATGTCGATATGGTACTCGTTTTACTGTGGATATAGATACTTTTGTACCTGTTTCCTCCAGCATCTTCACAAGTTCATTTGCTGTTGTTCTGGGATTGATTTGCACTTTTCGCACCAAAGTACGTTCTTCTCTTGGAGACAAAACTCGTCTCCTTCCGGAGTGGTATGACGGCTGCGTGGTCCCGTGGTGTTTATACTTGTGTACTATTGTTTGTACAGATGAACATACAGTGTAATAATCTGTCTGTAACTAATTGTTGTAAAAACTTGTGTCATGCACAAAGTAGATGTCCTAAAAAGTTACACTTACCAAAACTATAGTTTGTTAACAAAAAATTTGTGGAGTGGTTGAAAAACTAGTTTTAATGACTCCAACCTAAGTGTATGTAAACTTCCAACTTCAAGTTTATATTTTAAATTGATTTATACATGGATTACATGAGACTGTATTGTAACGGCAGTCGTAATCCTCCTCCTCGGACGAGGAGAGGCGAGACGGATCGGACCAATACGCAGAGTGGCTAGTTTCCATAGTGATTTAATCATTTTAAAAAACAATATGAGATACAAAATAACTACCGTGACAGTCCCGTGTGGCGGAACACTAACACAAGAACAAACACCCACAAACACACACGTGAAACCCGGCTGCCTTAGTATGATTCTCAATCAGGGACAACGATTGACAGCTGCCTCTGATTGAGAATCATACCCGGCCGAACACAAAACCCCAACATAGAAAATCACACATAGACAAACCCACCCAACTCACGCCTTGACCAACTAAATAAATACAAGACAAAAGAAAACAGGTCAGGAACGTGACATGTATATGTTAAATGCATCTGAAAATGTATTTAATATATTTCAAAATACATTAAATAATCTATTTATTGATATATTTGATAAATATATATAAAAATTGTATTTGGAAATATTTTGTACTTTCACCTGACCAGTAGCTTAGCAGGTAGAATAAGGGACTATGGGACATTTTGGGACATGAGGGTATGAAGTTAAATCCTGTTGCAGGCACACTTTTTTTGAAAATTGTTTTATGTGGAAAGACACTATCTGCACTATTGATCTAATCATTATTTTAATATAGTATAGTATAAGCTTCTGTCTTAAAGGGATCGATGTACCGTACAGTCCACGGAAACATTGTCTTTAGCTTTTCTATCCCAACCCCTCATCACACAAGCACCATTTAGAGGGAGGACCAGCAGTTTCCAGAAGATTCTGTTGTTCCTATAGTGTGGTTGGCTCTATAGTTCCATGTTTTCTACAATTCTATAGTTCTACAGTTCCATAGTTCTGCAGTTCCGCCACCAACCGTGTTTATCTATTGTCTTTGTGTTCCATAGTTCTACAGTTCCGCCACCAACCGTGGTTATCTATTGTCTTTGTGTTCCATAGTTCTACAGTTCCGCCACCAACCGTGGTTATCTATTGTCTTTGTGTTCCATAGTTCTACAGTTCCGCCACCAACCGTGGTTATCTATTGTCTTTGTGTTCCATAATTCTACAGTTCCGCCACCAACCGTGGTTATCTATTGTCTTTGTGTTCCATAGTTCTACAGTTCCGCCACTAACTGTGGTTATCTATTGTCTTTGTGTTCCATAGTTCTACAGTTCTGCAACCAACCGTGGTTATCTATTGTCTTTGTGTTCCATAGTTCTACAGTTCCGCCACCAACCGTGGTTATCTATTGTCTTTGTGTTCCATAGTTCTACAGTTCCGCCACCAACCGTGGTTATCTATTGTCTTTGTGTTCCATAGTTCCGCCACCAACCGTGGTTATCTATTGTCTTTGTGTTCCATAGTTCTACAGTTCCGCCACCAACCGTGGTTATCTATTGTCTTTGTGTTCCATAGTTACGCCACCAACCGTGGTTATCTATTGTCTTTGTGTTCCATAGTTCTACAGTTCTGCAACCAACCGTGGTTATCTATTGTCTTTGTGTTCCATAGTTCTACAGTTCCGCCACCAACCGTGGTTATCTATTGTCTTTGTGTTCCATAGTTCTACAGTTCCGCCACCAACCGTGGTTATCTATTGTCTTTGTGTTCCAGAGTTCCGCCACCAACCGTGGTTATCTATTGTCTTTGTGTTCCATAGTTCTACAGTTCCGCCACCAACCGTGGTTATCTATTGTCTTTGTGTTCCATAGTTCTACTGTTCCGCCACCAACCGTGGATATTTATTGTCTTTGTGTTCCAAGAAACGCTGCCTAGTCCATCCTCTCCCATTTCTTCCTTCATAATTCACAGACTCATTGGTGTGTTGCTAAGAATAGCTTGTTATTACGTTTCTTGGCATGGAGATACACACCACATTATGGTGCACACATATGGTGGAAGAATGCTCTCCTCCAGCCTCCTACAATATGTTCAGTTGAACTAGAAGGATGTTCTCCTCCTACAGCCTCCTCCAGTATGTTCAGTTGAACGAGGAGGATGCTCTCCTCCTACAGTATGTTCAGTTGAACGAGGAGGATGCTCTCCTCCTCCAGCCTCCTACAGTATGTTCAGTTGAACTAGGAGGATGCTCTCCTCCTCCAGCCTCCTACAATATGTTCAGTTGAACTAGGAGGATGCTCTCCTCCTACAGCCTCCTACAGTATGTTCAGTTGAACTAGGAGGATGCTCTCCTCCTCCAGCCTCCTACAATATGTTCAGTTGAACTAGAAGGATGTTCTCCTCCTACAGCCTCCTACAGGATGTTCAGTTGAACGAGGAGGATGCTCTCCTCCTACAGCCTCCTACAGTATGTTCAGTTGAACGAGGAGGATGCTCTCCTCCTACAGTATGTTCAGTTGAACTAGGAGGATGCTCTCCTCCTCCAGCCTCCTACAATATGTTCAGTTGAACTAGAAGGATGTTCTCCTCCTACAGCCTCCTACAGGATGTTCAGTTGAATGAGGAGGATGCTCTCCTCCTACAGCCTCCTACAGTATGTTCAGTTGAACTAGGAGGATGCTCTCCTCCTACAGCCTCCTACAGGATGTTCAGTTGAATGAGGAGGATGCTCTCCTCCTACAGCCTCCTACAGGATGTTCAGTTGAATGAGGAGGATGCTCTCCTCCTACAGCCTCCTACAGGATGTTCAGTTGAATGAGGAGGATGCTCTCCTCCTACAGCCTCCTACAGTATGTTCAGTTGAACTAGGAGGATGATTTGGCCTATTTTCTTCTTATAACTATTTCGTTGACCTGTAGCCTTTAAAAAACGTATTTAATCTGGAACCAGATTAAATGTAGTCCTAGTTCTGGACTAAATAGAGATTCTCTATTAAACAGGGTATTTAGTCCATTAATCAGACCCTAAATGCTAATCTGCCTTTTGAAGAGATGTTCTGGGTGTCTGTGTGGCGCCAATCCTCCCTGGCCTTGTCGCCTGTCTGCTTAGCTCTCGCTCTCCTCAACATATGTTGTTCCTGTTTTAGGAATGCCCCCCTCCCTCCCTCCCTCCCTCCCTCTCTTCTCACCCTGCCTGCCTACTGCCATTAATAGAACAGGTATCAGCTGTGTCTCTGGTTCTATTGGGAGACGTTGAAAGGGCATGTGGTGTGTTGACCGGGAGAGGCTCTGACAGGACAGGATGCCTTATCCCATTGGCTAGTATAGGAATTCCACCAGTCAGTGAGTCTTGTCGGATATCCTCCAGTCGTTTTACGGGTTAGCCTAATTACACTGGGTTTGGAATCTCCTAGCGGACGGGGACGTCCCCCCCCTCCCCTCCCCTCCCTGGCTTGCCAAAATAGGTCTGTGCTGTCATCTCTCATCTCTCTGACCGTCTACAGCAGTGTGTCCCGTACCCCTTCAAACATTCAACCTCCAGCTGTACCCCCTCTAGCACCAGGGTCAGTGTACCCCCTCTAGCCCCAGGGTCAGTGTACCCCCTCTAGCTCCGGGGTCAGTGTACCCCCTCTAGCACCAGAGTCAGCGTACCCCCTCTAGCCCCAGGGTCAGCTGTACCCCCTCAATCCCCAGGGTCAGTGTACCCCCTCTAGCACCAGAGTCAGCATACCCCCTCTAGCACCAGAGTTAGCGTACCCCCTCTATCACCAGGGTAAGCTGTACCCCCTCTAGCCCCAGGGTCAGCGTACCCCCTCTAGCACCAGGGTCAGTGTACCCCCTCTAGCCCCAGGGTCAGCTGTACCCCCTCTAGCACCAGGGTCAGTGTACCCCCTCTAGCACCAGGGTCAGTGTACCCCCTCTAGCCCCAGGGTCAGCTGTACCCCCTCTAGCACCAGGGTCAGCGTACCCCCTCTAGCACCAGGGTCAGCTGTACCCCCTCTAGCACTAGGGTCAGCGCACCCCCTCTAGCACTAGGGTCAGCGCACCCCCTCTAGTACTAGGGTCAGCGTACCCCCTCTAGTACTAGGGTCAGTGCACCCCCTCTAGTACTAGGGTCAGCGCACCCCCTCTAGTACTAGGGTCAGCGCACCCCCTCTAGTACTAGGGTCAGCGCACCCCCTCTAGTACTAGGGTCAGCGCACCCCCTCTAGTACTAGGGTCAGCGCACCCCCTCTAGTACTAGGGTCAGCGCACCCCCTCTAGTACCAGGGTCAGCTGTACCCCCTCTAGCACCAGGGTCAGCGTACCCCCTCTAGCACCAGGGTCAGCGTACCCCCTCTAGCCCCAGGGTCAGCGTACCCCCTCTAGCACCAGGGTCAGCGTACCCCCTCTAGCACCAGGGTCAGCGTACCCCCTCTAGCCCCAGGGTCAGCGTACCCCCTCTAGCCCCAGGGTCAGCGTACCCCCTCTAGCCCCAGGGTCAGCGTACCCCCTCTAGCCCCAGGGTCAGCGTACCCCCTCTAGTACTAGGGTCAGCGTACCCCCTCTAGCACCAGGGTCAGCTGTACCCCCTCTAGCACCAGGGTCAGCGTACCCCCTCTAGCACCAGGGTCAGCGTACCCCCTCTAGCACCAGGGTCAGCTGTACCCCCTCTAACACCAGGGTCAGCTGTACCCCCTCTAGCCCCAGGGTCAGCGTACCCCCTCTAGCACCAGGGTCAGCGTACCCCCTCTAGCACCAGGGTCAGCGTACCCCCTCTAGCACCAGGGTCAGCTCACTCCAGCTGTACCCCCTCTAGCACCAGGGTCAGCGCACTCTTAAATGTTGTTTTTTTGCCATCATTGTAAGCCTGCCACACACTCACTATACGATACATTTATTAAACATAAGAATGAGTGAGTTTTTGTTACAACCCGTCTCGTGGGAAGTGACAAAGAGTTCTTATAGGACCAGGGCACAAATAATAATATAATTTTGCTCTTTATTTAACCATCTTACATGTAAAACCTTATTTGTTAATCGAAAATGTGAATAACTCACCACAGGTTAATGAGAAGAGTGTGCTTGAAAGGATGCACATAACTCTGCAATGTTGGGTTGTATTGGAGAGAGTCTCAGTCTGAAATCATTTTCCACACACAGTCTGTGTCTGTATTTAGTTTTCATGCTAGTGAGGGCCGAGAATCTCGTCATCATGCAAGCGGTCAGACAAGTGAAAATGATGGTCAGTAAAGAAAACTTTTAGCTCGTCTCTCAATTCTAAAAACTTGTCAATATTTTGCCCCTTGATAACCAGCACACTTTTGTATGTAAATGTGTTACATGGTCGCTGCCCAAATCATTGCATAGTGCAGAAAATACACGAGAGTTCAAGGGGCCTTGCTTTAACAAAGTCAACCATTTTTACTGTAGTGTCCAAAACGTCTTTCTAGCTGTCAGGCATTCCCTTGGCAGCAAGAGCCTCTAGGTGGATGCTGCAGTTCTACCCAAGTGGCGTCGGGAGCAACTGCTTGCACGCGCGTTACCACTCCACTATGTCTCCCTGTCATGGCTTTTGCTCCATCAGTACAGATAGCAAAATAAGCAGTAGCTACGTTCGGCTACATACGGACTGTTAGTCTAATTCCCGCGAGAGAGTAACGGTTAATGTGATTGGATGTTAATTATTTGACGAGGCCACCTGTATTTGACATTGTGTTGTTATTTCACTGAACACTAAATGGTTTAGTTTTATTTTTGCCAGTGAAACGAGGCGACTCAGGCGAGAAAAAACCTCACCCAAATGTATAGCCCCGTTGGAAAACATAAATGGACTGTTTGAAAATGTGAAGATAAAAAAACGGTTAATGTGATTGGATGTTATTTATTTGACTAGGCTACCTGTATTTGACATTGTTCTTATTTCGCTGAACACTAGATTGTTTAATTATTTAATCAAATAAATGTGAATCATTTTTTTATTTGGCGTACTCCCGACCGCATTGTGCATATCCCTGGGGTTTGGGAATAACTGGTCTACAGTCTCTGGGCCATCCGGGGTCTACTACCAGCCTGATATCCATAGAAACAGACTCTAGGCTATATAGACAGTCATGTCAGGTTTAATGATAGAGATGGCTGGAGGTGGAGTCTGTTGTCATGTTAGGTTTAATGATAGAGATGGCTGGAGGTGGAGTCTGTAGTCATGTTAGGTTTAATGATAGAGATGGCTGGAGGTGGAGTCTGTTGTCATGTTAGGTTTAATGATAGAGATGGCTGGAGGTGGAGTCTGTTGTCATGTTAGGTTTAATGATAGAGATGGCTGGAGGTGGAGTCTGTAGTCATGTTAGGTTTAATGATAGAGATGGCTGGAGGTGGAGTCTGTTGTCATGTCAGGTTTAATGATAGAGATGGCTGGAGGTGGAGTCTGTTGTCATGTTAGGTTTAATGATAGAGATGGCTGGAGGTGGAGTCTGTTGTCATGTTAGGTTTAATGATAGAGATGGCTGGAGGTGGAGTCTGTAGTCATGTTAGGTTTAATGATACTGGAGGTGGAGTCTGTAGTCATGTTAGGTTTAATGATAGAGATGGCTGGAGGTGGAGTCTGTTGTCATGTCAGGTTTAATGATAGAGATGGCTGGAGGTGGAGTCTGTTGTCATGTCAGGTTTAATGATAGAGATGGCTGGAGGTGGAGTCTGTAGTCATGTTAGGTTTAATGATAGAGATGGCTGGAGGTGGAGTCTGTTGTCATGTCAGGTTTAATGATACTGGAGGTGGAGTCTGTAGTCATGTTAGGTTTAATGATAGAGATGGCTGGAGGTGGAGTCTGTTGTCATGTCAGGTTTAATGATAGAGATGGCTGGAGGTGGAGTCTGTAGTCATGTTAGGTTTAATGATAGAGATGGCTGGAGGTGGAGTCTGTTGTCATGTCAGGTTTAATGATAGAGATGGCTGGAGGTGGAGTCTGTAGTCATGTTAGGTTTAATGATAGAGATGGCTGGAGGTGGAGTCTGTAGTCATGTTAGGTTTAATGATAGAGATGGCTGGAGGTGGAGTCTGTAGTCATGTTAGGTTTAATGATAGAGATGGCTGGAGGTGGAGTCTGTAGTCATGTTAGGTTTAATGATACTGGAGGTGGAGTCTGTAGTCATGTTAGGTTTAATGATAGAGATGGCTGGAGGTGGAGTCTGTAGTCATGTTAGGTTTAATGATAGAGATGGCTGGAGGTGGAGTCTGTAGTCATGTTAGGTTTAATGATAGAGATGGCTGGAGGTGGAGTCTGTAGTCATGTTAGGTTTAATGATAGAGATGGCTGGAGGTGGAGTCTGTTGACGTCATCTTTCTAATGTATTATCTCACGTGACTTCAAGCTTCCCCCAGATGACACACTATCCATAGTGACGGTTCGCCTAGCGTTGTGGTTAAGTAGCCTAGACAACAACAACAACAACAGGAATAAACTGAATTAAGTCTGGACTTTACACGGTGATTATCTTTTTAATTCATTTTGGATTGAGGATCCAGAACGTAGCTGGGTGGACTGCTCCACAGAATGGCCTGCGACGTGGCTGGGTGGACTGCTCCACAGAATGGCCTGCGACGTGGACGTATCTAAAACATAAGACCGCTTTTGACGTCTGAAGACATCTGACAAACGTTGTTTTTAGGGCGAACTGTCCCTTTTTAGGGTTCTGTTTTCCACTACTCTGCGTTCCATCTTTTGGGAAGCAACAGCTCTCCATGAAAATGCTCAGTTATACCACAAGCTGGTGTTGGCTGTCTGTTTTACTGGTTATACACTCATTCATTCAAGCAATAAAGTTAGGCTTTTAATCTAGGATAGATGAGACATGGTCTGAAGTAGCCTGAGAAAAGGAATTACTGTATAGTCTATATCATCAACACCACCAAAGACTGTTTGAAAAGCAGGAAAGCATTAGTTATTCTGAAGCATTAGGGCTAAAAACAGGCCTAGGCCTAAATTAGTTTGTCACATTTTTGCCTCAGTCGTCCCCGTTCCATGTCCCCTGTGTGAATTTGTTGTTTTTAATTCCGAGACATTCATCGCCTAAAACGTTCATCTCTGCCTGCTTACAAGAACCATTAGGCTACCATCCCCCCCAAAAAAACACAAATATGACAACATCATCAGATGACGTTGGAGTTGAGCGGGTAATTATGTTAATTTATACTGATGGCCTTGGAGCAGGATAGTTCAACTGGGGGAACTTGTCACCTAAATGTGTACCTCCAGTAAGAAAACGTTGTCTGTCAGACAGGACGGGAATGCTTTATTTAAAGCTACATTCTGGGATTTGAGAAACAACAACAACAAAACGAAATGGAGGACCTCGCCACTTTGTTTTCTTAAGCAGTTGAGGGATGAGCCTCTGGGAACAGCTTCCCGGATCCCAGACTGTAGCTTTTAAAGGGACTGGTATTACATTTAGTCCTTACCTTTATTATACCAACGTAGCCCATCGTAATAATCCCATGTATAATTGTTTCACCCTAAATATTCCTTTGCCCTCTTAATTATGCGATAAAAATACACCATAACTTTAAACACCATGCGGTTTTATTTATATATATATATATATATATATGAATGAGAGAATATAGCCTTATAGCTTTACTGAATATAGCCTTATTATTATTATTATATATATATATATATATATATATTATATATATGTATAAATATTTATTTTATTTGATTTTATTTCACCTTTATTTAACCAGGTAGGCAAATTGAGAACACGTTCTCATTTACAATTGCGACCTGGCCAAGATAAAGCAAAGCAGTTCGACACATACAACAACACATAGTTACACATGGAGTAAAACAAACATACAGTCAATAATACAGTGAAAAATAAGTCTATATACAATATGAGCAAGTGAGGTGAGATAAGGGAGGTGAAGGCAAACAAAATATATATATATAAATAAATAAAAAATATAAAAAGACCATGGTGGCGAAGTAATACAATATAGCATGTAAAAAAAAGAAAAAAAGTAGAGATAGTAGAGATAGAAAAAAAGTAGAGATAGAAATAATGGGGTGCAAAGGAGCAAAATAAATAAATAAATAAATACAGTAGGTAAAGAGGTAGTTGTTTGGGCTAAATTATAGATGGGCTATGTACAGGTGCAGTAATCTGTGAGCTGCTCTGACAGCTGGTGCTTAAAGCTAGTGAGGGAGATAAGTGTTTCCAGTTTCAGAGATTTTTGTAGTTCGTTCCAGTCATTGGCAGCAGAGAACTGGAAGGAGAGGCGATATGGCTATATTCAGTATCACATCAAATATAATTTTATTGGTCTCTGCGTACACATATTTTGCAGATGTTATCGCAGGTGTAGCAAAATGCTTATGTTCCTTCCTCCAACGGTGCGCAGTAATACGTACAAATAATACAAAATAATACACACAACTCAAACTAATTCTAGTCGCAGTACACGGGAGAACACATTACACTAACATAACAGTATGATGCTGTATTTCCCAAAGTAGAATACGTTTCTCCCAGTGTATAAATACCTTGAGCATGACATGAGTTATTCTGGAAGTGTGATGGTCAAGTCTAGAAAGTCGAGTCCCGTGATTATAATACGCTGTGGATTCTCTGTATAGAGCAGGAAGCGAGGTGCAGGAACCCAGGAAGTTCCCTGATGGACTAATGGGGTATCTCTAAATAAACTAAACTCAAGCAGGATGACCTTTCGGTCACGGGTCATAGGCACGATGACAATACATTTACAATCCAGTCCAGACAAACCACATGCCCCTGCATAGACCTGCACTAGAACAGATGAACAGAACTCTCTATGTACAGAGCCTTTAAAAACCAGTCATACCCCCTTGACTTTTCCCACATTTTGTTGTGTTACAAAGTGGGAATATAATGGATTTAATTGTAATTTTCTGTCAACAATCTACACAAAATACTCTGTAATGTCAGTGGAAGAAAGATGTTACATATTTTTTGGAATTGAATTTAAATCTTGATTAGATAAATGTTCAACGCCCTGAGTCAATACATGTTAGAATCACCTTTGGCAAACGATTACAACACTGAGTCTCTCTGGGTAAGTCTCGAAGGTCATGTCCTACACTTGACACTTAACATGCTTCTCCTATCAGAATACGAAGATCGCATTGATTAGACGGACCTAGAGACACGAACGTTGCTTTGTGGTCTGATTTGTGTTCAGACCTGGTTTGCTACTTCAGGAGGTGGTCAGGGAGGCATTGTGTGTGGATTTCTCCTCATTCTGGACCAATCAGGCACACTGAAAGTGCATACAGTGGAAACGCAGTCAGCACTCCTCCCACAAGTCTCCAGAAAACTAGTGTTTTGGGTCCCGAGAGGTACTTTTTCATTATCACTTTGGAGGAAATACATTCTTAGCGTGTGAAGAATTTGTTTGCTGGCCTCATAAATGCTAATATTAAGAAGTAGAAAACAAAAGCACAAAATAGGCAGCAGCTACTCTTCCTGGGGTTTATTATGGATCCCCATCAGTTCCTGTCAAGGCAGCAGCTTCTCTTCCTGGGGTTTATTATGGATCCCCATTAGTTCCTGCCAAGGCAGCAGCTACTCTTCCTGGGGTTTATTATGGATCCCCATTAGTTCCTGCCAAGGCAGCAGCTTCTCTTCCTGGGGTTTATTATGGATCCCCATTAGTTCCTGCCAAGGCAGCAGCTACTCTTCCTGGGGTTTATTATGGATCCCCATTAGTTCCTGCCAAGGCAGCAGCTACTCTTCCTGGGGTTTATTATGGATCCCCATTAGTTCCTGTCAAGGCAGCAGCTACTCTTCCTGGGGTTTATTATGGATCCCCATTAGTTCCTGTCAAGGCAGCAGCTACTCTTCCTGGGGTTTATTATGGATCCCCATTAGTTCCTGTCAAGGCAGCAGCTACTCTTCCTGGGGTTTATTATGGATCCCCATTAGTTCCTGTCAAGGCAGCAGCTACTCTTCCTGGGGTTTATTATGGATCCCCATTAGTTCCTGTCAAGGCAGCAGCTACTCTTCCTGGGGTTTATTATGGATCCCCATTAGTTCCTGTCAAGGCAGCAGCTACTCTTCCTGGGGTTTATTATGGATCCCCATTAGTTCCTGTCAAGGCAGCAGCTACTCTTCCTGGGGTTTATTATGGATCCCCATTAGTTCCTGTCAAGGCAGCAGCTACTCTTCCTGGGGTTTATTACGGATCCCCATTAGTTCCTGTCAAGGCAGCAGCTACTCTTCCTGGGGTTTATTACGGATCCCCATTAGTTCCTGCCAAGGCAGCAGCTACTCTTCCTGGGGTTTATTATGGATCCCCATTAGTTCCTGCCAAGGCAGGAGCTACTCTTCCTGGGGTTTATTATGGATCCCCATTAGTTCCTGCCAAGGCAGCAGCTACTCTTCCTGGGGTTTATTATGGATCCCCATTAGTTCCTGTCAAGGCAGCAGCTACTCTTCCTGGGGTTTATTATGGATCCTCATTAGTTCCTGTCAAGGCAGCAGCTACTCTTCCTGGGGTTTATTATGGATCCCCATTAGTTCCTGTCAAGGCAGCAGCTACTCTTCCTGGGGTTTATTATGGATCCCCGTTAGTTCCTGTCAAGGCAGCAGCTACTCTTCCTGGGGTTTATTATGGATCCCAATCAGTTCCTGCCAAGGCACCAGCTGCTCTTCCTGGGGTTTATTATGGATCCCCATTAGTTCCTGCCAAGGCAGCAGCTACTCTTCCTGGGGTTTATTATGGATCCCCATTAGTTCCTGCCAAGGCAGCAGCTACTCTTCCTGGGGTTTATTATGGATCCCCATTAGTTCCTGCTAAGGCAGCAGCTACTCTTCCTGGGGTTTATTATGGATCCTCATTAGTTCTTGCCAAGGCAGCAGCTTCTCTTCCTGGGGTTTATTATGGATCCCCTTTAGTTCCTGCCAAGGCAGCAGCTACTCTTCCTGGGGTTTATTATGGATCCTCATTAGTTCCTGCCAAGGCAGCAGCTGCTCTTCCTGGGGTTTATTATGGATCCCCTTTAGTTCCTGCCAAGGCTGCATCTACTCTTCCTGGGGTTTATTATGGATCCTCATTAGTTCCTGCCAAGGCAGCAGCTACTCTTCCTGGGGTTTATTATGGATCCCCTTTAGTTCCTGCCAACGCAGCAGCTACTCTTCCTGGGGTTTATTATGGATCCTCATTAGTTCCTGCCAAGGCAGCAGCTACTCTTCCTGGGGTTTATTATGGATCCCCTTTAGTTCCTGCCAAGGCAGCAGCTTCTCTTCCTGGGGTTTATTATGGATCCTCATTAGTTCCTGCCAAGGCAGCAGCTACTCTTCCTGGGGTTTATTATGGATCCCCTTTAGTTCCTGCCAAGGCAGCAGCTTCTCTTTCTGGGGTTTATTATGTATCCCCTTTAGTTCCTGTCAAGGCAGCAGCTTCTCTTCCTGGGGTTTATTATGGATCCCCATTAGTTCCTGTCAAGGCAGCAGCTACTCTTCCTGGGGTTTATTATGGATCCCCATTAGTTCCTGCCGAGGCAGCAGCTACTCTTCCTGGGGTTTATTATGGATCCCCATTAGTTCCTGCCGAGACAGCAGCTACTCTTCCTGGGGTTTATTATGGGTCCTCATTAGTTCCTGTCAAGGCAGCAGCTACTCTTCTTGGGGTCCAGCAAAATTAAGGCAGTTATACAATTTTAAAATATTACAATACATTCATTACATAATTCACAACATCTGTGTGTGCCCTGAGGCCACTACTCCACTACCACATATCTACAACACAAAATCCATGTGAACATGTGTGTGTATAGTGTGTATGTTATCATGTGTGTGTGTATGCATTTGTCCGTGCCTATGTTTGTGTCTCTTCACAGTCCCCACTATTCCACCAGGTGTATTTTTTATGTTTTTTTTTATATCCGACTCTCTGCTTGCATCAGTTTCCTGATGTGGAATAGAGTCATGGCTCTATATAGTACTGTGCGCCTCCCACAGTCCGTTCTGGACATGGGGACTGTGAAGAGACCTCTGGTGGCACGTCTTGTGGGGTATTCATTGGTGTCTGAGTTGTGTGCTAGTTGTTTAAACAGACAGCTCGGTGCATTCGACATATCAATACCTCTCACAAATACAATAGTGTTGAAGTCAATCTCTCCTCCACTTTGAGCCAGAAGAGATTGACATGCGTATTAATGTTTGCTCTCTGTGTACACCCAAGGGCCAATTGTGTTGCCCTGTTCTGAGCCAATTACAATTTCCCTAAGTCCTTCTTTGTGGCACCTGACCACACGACTGAACAGTAGTCCAGGTGAGACAAAACTAGGGCCTGCAGGACCTTTCTTGTTGATAGTGTTGTTAAGAAGGTAGAGCAGCACTTTATTAGCAGCATGTGCTTCTACACCTGCATTGCTTGCTGTTTGGGGTTTTAGACTGGGTTTCTGTAAAGCACTTTGAGATATTAGCTAATGTAAGAAGGGCTATATAAAATAAACTTGATTGATTGATTGATTGATTATGGACAGACTTCTCCCCATCTTAGCTACGTGAGTTTCTAGTTTGGGGAAGATAATTTTCACCATATAAAATGCACCTTTATAACAAAGCATTACATGCATAATTGCATTCGCGGTCATTTTTGAGAATGTTTTTTTTTCCTGCTAATTGATTGCATTTTAGAGCATTCACACTTAAGAGCATTAACACTTATAAAAGGGAAAGGGGGATACCTAGTCAGTTTTACAACTGAATGCCTTGAACTGAAATGTGTCTTCCGCATTTAACCCAACCCCTCTGAATCAGAGAGGTGCCGGGGGGCTGCTTTGATCGACATCCACGTCTTCGGCGCCCGGGGAACAGTGGGTTAACTGCCTTGCTCAGGGGCAGAACAACAGATTTTTATTATAGCCTACTACCCTGTGCGCATTGTTGCGCTTATAATGTGAAGAAATAGCCTAATCGTTTATCCACATTTTAAGTTAAATGTTCTGGTCTGCTGCATCAGCCTTGTTGCTTTTAAACATTTTTTTTTAAATTGTAGCTTTTGCGTAAGAACAGTTTTTGGCGATGGAAGTGGTTGTATTCATTTGGGATCAACCACAACTGTTCCAGACTATGTTTGGTACATTTCTTTCTCGCACAGAACGACAAGTTGACCAATAGAATAGGTCAACTTTTGTACAATGGAGGATAGTAGATGTACATAGGCTAGTGCTTTTGTTGTTTGTTAGGCTCATCTACTCATCTTGTTGGTTGAAAAGTTAACGTGGACAGTTCTTCTAACGTCTTCAATATGCTCCTCAGAATTCGATAAGAAGGGCGGGAAGTTGAATAAATGACTCTAAATTAAGCAGATATATATATATATATATATATATATATATATATATATATATATATATATATATATATATATATATATATATATATATATACATATACATTCGGAAAGTATTCAGACCCCTTCAAATTTTCCACATTTTGTTGCGTTAGACATATTCTGAAACGGATTATATTGTTATTTATTTCTCATCAATCTACACACACTACCCCATAATGCAAAAATCAAGTTTGTAGAAACGTCTGCAAATGTATGAACAAGTTAAAACAGAAATACATTATTTACGTAATTATTCCGACCCTTTGAGACTCTACATTGAGCTCAGGTGCATCCTGTTTCCATTGATCATCCTTGAGATGTTTTTACAACTTGATAGGAGTCCACCTGTGGTAAATTCAGTTGATTGGACTTGATTTGGAAAGGCACACACCTGTCTATATAAGGTCCAACAGTTGACAGTGCATGTCAGAGCAGAAACCAAGCCATGAGGTCAAAGAAATTATCCGTAGAGCTCTGAGACAGGATTCTGTCGAGGCACAGATTTGGGGAACGGTACCAAAACATTTCTGCAGCATTGAAGGTCCACAAGAAAACAGTGGCCTCCATCATTCTTAAATGTAAGAAGTTTGGAACCACCAAGACTCTTCCTAGAACTGGCCGCCTGGCCAAACTAAGCAATCGGGGAGAAGGGCCCTGGTCAGGGAGGTGGTCACTCTGGCAGAGCTCCAGTGTTCCTCTGTGGAGATGGGAGAACCTTCCAGAAGGACAACCATCTCTGCATGACAACCATCTCTGCAGCACTCCACCAATCAGGCCTTTATGATAGACGGAAGTCACTACTCAGTAAAAGGCACATGACGGCCCACTTGGAGTTTGCTAAAAGGCACAAGATTCTCTGGTCTGATGAAACCAAGATTGAAGTCTTTGGCCTGAATGCCAAGCGTCACGTCTGGAGGAAACCTGGCACCAATCCTACAGTGAAGCATGGTGGTGGCAGCATCATGCTGTAGGGATGTTTTTCAGCGGCAGGGACTGGGAGTCTAGTCAAGATCAAGGGAAAGATGAACGGAGTAAAGTACAGAATAATCCTTGATGAAAATCTGCACCAGAGCGCTCAGGACCTCAGACTGGGGCGAAAATTCACCATCCATTAGGAAAACGACCCTAAGCATACAGCCAAGGCGACACAGGAGTGCTATTTGCACAAGTCTCTGAATGTCGTTGAGTGGCCCAGGCAGAGCCCGGAATTGAACCCGATCTAATATCTCTGGAGAGACCTGGAAATAGCTGGGCAGCGACGCTCCCCATCCAACCCGACAGAGCTTGAGAGGATCTGCAGAGAAGAATGGGAGAAACTCCCCAAATACAGGTGTGCCAAGCTTGTAGCGTCATACCCAAGAAGACTTGAGGCTATAATCACTGCCGAAGGTGCTTCAACATAGTACTAAGTAGAGTGAAGGTTCTGAATACTTATGTAAATGTCATTATTATTTATTTTCTCCCCCCATAAATTAGCAAAAATATCACCAAAAACTGTTTTTGCTTTGTCATTATGGGGTATCGTGTGTAGATTGATAGGGGGAAAAAACGATGTAATACATTTTAGAAAAAGGCTATAATGTAACTAAAATGTGTAAAAAGTCAAGGGTTCTGAAGACTTTCCGAATGCACTCGAACTTCAATTCAGAGTGGCTAGAATGTGTCGTTAGAACATTCAGAGTGGCTAGAATGTGTCGTTAGAACATTCAGAGAGACTAGAATGTGTCGTTAGAACATTCAGAGTGGCTAGAATGTGTCGTTAGAACATTCAGAGTGGATAGAATGTGTCGTTAGAACATTCAGAGTGGCTAGAATGTGTCGTTAGAACATTCAGAGTGACTAGAATGTGTCGTTAGAACATTCAGAGTGACTAGAATGTGTCGTTAGAACATTCAGAGTGGCTAGAATGTGTCGTTAGAACATTCAGAGTGGATAGAATGTGTTGTTAGAACATTCAGAGTGGCTAGAATGTGTTGTTAGAACATTCAGAGTGGCTAGAATGTGTCGTTAGAACATTCAGAGTGACTAGAATGTGTCGTTAGAACATTCAGAGTGACTAGAATGTGTCGTTAGAACATTCAGAGTGGCTAGAATGTGTCGTTAGAACATTCAGAGTGGCTAGAATGTGTCGTTAGAACATTCAGAGTGGCTAGAATGTGTTGTTAGAACATTCAGAGTGGCTAGAATGTGTTGTTAGAACATTCAGAGTGGCTAGAATGTGTTGTTAGAACATTCAGAGTGGCTAGAATGTGTTAAAACATTCAGAGTGGCTAGAATGTGTTAGAACATTCAGAGTGGCTAGAATGTGTTGTTAGAACATTCAGAGTGGCTAGAATGTGTTGTTAGAACATTCAGAGTTGCTAGAAGGTGTTAGAACATTCAGAGTGGCTAGAATGTGTTGTTAGAACATTCAGAGTGGCTAGAATGTGTTGTTAGAACATTCAGAGTGACTAGAATGTGTTGTTAGAACATTCAGAGTGGCTAGAATGTGTCGTTAGAACATTCAGAGTGGCTAGAATGTGTTGTTAGAACATTCAGAGTGACTAGAATGTGTTGTTAGGACATTCAGAGTGACTAGAATGTGTTGTTAGAACATTCAGAGTGGCTAGAATGTGTTGTTAGAACATTCAGAGTGACTAGAATGTGTTGTTAGAACATTCAGAGTGGCTAGAATGTGTTGTTAGAACATTCAGAGTGACTAGAATGTGTTGTTAGAACATTCAGAGTGGCTAGAAGGTGTTAGAACATTCAGAGTGGCTAGAATGTGTTGTTAGAGAATTCAGAGTGACTAGAATGTGTTGTTAGAACATTCAGAGTGACTAGAATGTGTTGTTAGAACATTCAGAGTGGCTAGAATGTGTTGTTAGAACATTCAGAGTGACTAGAATGTGTTGTTAGAACATTCAGAGTGGCTAGAAGGTGTTGTTAGAACATTCAGAGTGACTAGAATGTGTTGTTAGAACATTCAGAGTGGCTAGAATGTGTTGTTAGAACATTCAGAGTGGCTAGAATGTGTTGTTAGAACATTCAGAGTGACTAGAATGTGTTGTTAGAACATTCAGAGTGGCTAGAATGTGTCGTTAGAACATTCAGAGTGGCTAGAATGTGTTGTTAGAACATTCAGAGTGACTAGAATGTGTTGTTAGAACATTCAGAGTGACTAGAATGTGTTGTTAGAACATTCAGAGTGGCTAGAATGTGTTGTTAGAACATTCAGAGTGACTAGAATGTGTTGTTAGAACATTCAGAGTGGCTAGAATGTGTTGTTAGAACATTCAGAGTGACTAGAATGTGTTGTTAGAACATTCAGAGTGACTAGAATGTGTTGTTAGAACATTCAGAGTGGCTAGAATGTGTTGTTAGAACATTCAGAGTGGCTAGAATGTGTTGTTAGAACATTCAGAGTGGCTAGAAGGTGTTGTTAGAACATTCAGAGTGGCTAGAATGTGTCGTTAGAACATTCAAAGTGGCTAGAATGTGTTGGAACATTCAGAGTGGACATGAGTAATTTTAGTCATTCTAAAGCCTGTCTGTCCCTTCTATTCTAAAGCCACAGTTAGTCCCTCATTCCACGCTGGACAAAGGTGTTACCATGGCGCCTCCAGGAACTGCCTGTCACCCCTCCATGTTGTGACCTGGTTCAGACTGGTAACTGACAGTCACACCTCCATGTTGTGACCTGGTTCAGACTGGGAACTGCCTGTCACCCCTCCATGTTGTGACCTGGTTCAGACTGGGAACTGCCTGTCACCCCTCCATGCTGTGACCTGGTTCAGACTGGGAACTGCCTGTCACCCCTCCATGTTGTGACCTGGTTCAGACTGGGAACTGCCTGTCACCCCTCCATGTTGTGACCTGGTTCAGACTGGGAACTGCCTGTCACCCCTCCATGCTGTGACCTGGTTCAGACTGGTAACTGCCTGTCACCCCTCCATGTTGTGACCTGGTTCAGACTGGGAACTGCCTGTCACCCCTCCATGTTGTGACCTGGTTCAGACTGGGAACTGCCTGTCACCCCTCCATGTTGTGACCTGGTTCGACTGGGAACTGCCTGTCACCCCTCCATGTTGTGACCTGGTTCGACTGGGAACTGCCTGTCACCCCTCCATGTTGTGACCTGGTTCAGACTGGGAACTGCCTGTCACCCCTCCATGTTGTGACCTGGTTCAGACTGGGAACTGCCTGTCACCCCTCCATGTTGTGACTTGGTTCAGGCAGTTTGTCTTTCAGTCTAGTCCACTCCTCACCTCTCCCACTCGCCTTTCATTCCACCTCCCAGGCATCTACATACACACACACACAAACCACTCCTAGCCACCCACCTCTATTTAAATCTTAATCTCTGAGCTTTGGGCAGTGGACTGTATCAGCCATCAGAACTGGCCTCTCTCTCTCTGTCTCTGTCTCTCTGTCTCTCTCTCTGTCTCTCTCTCTCTGTCCCTCTCTCTGTCCCTCTCTCTGTCTCTCTCTCTCTGTCTCTCTCTCTGTCTCTCTCTGTCTCTCTCTCTCTCTGTCTCTCTCTCTCTCTCTCTGTCTCTCTCTCTGTCTCTCTCTCTGTCTCTCTCTGTCTCTGTCTCTCTGTCTCTCTCTCTCTCTGTCTCTCTGTCTCTCGGTCTCTGTCTCTCTGTCTAGCTCTCTGTCTCTCTGTCTAGCTCTCTGTCTCTCTGTCTCTCTCTCTCTGTCTCTCTCGGTCTTGGTGTCTCTCTCTGTCTCTCTGTCTCTGTCTCTCTGTCTCGGTGTCTCTGTCTCTCTGTCTCTCTGTCTCACTGTCTCTGTCTCTCTGTCTCTCTCCCTGTCTCGGTGTCTCTCGGTGTCTCTCTCTGTGTCTCTGTCTCTCTCTCTGTCTCTCTCTCTGTCTCTCGCCCTGTCTCGGTGTCTCTCTCTGTCTCGGTGTCTCTCTCTGTCTCGGTGTCTCTGTCTCTCTGTCTCTGTCTCTCTGTCTCTCTCTGTCTCGGTGACTCTCGGTGTCTCTCTCTGTCTCGGTCTCTCTCTCTGTCTCAGTCTCTCTCTCAGTCTCTCTCTCTGTCTCTGTCTCTCTCTCTCTGTCTCTGTCTCTCTCTCTCTCTCTCTCTCTCTGTCTCTCTCTCTCTCTCTCTCTCTCTCTCTCTCTCTCTCTCAATTCAATTCAATTCAATTCAATTGACTTTAATGACATGGTAGGTTCGTTATTACTTACATTGTCAAAGTATACATATCGAAAAATAAAAATCAAATATATATGTATATATATACAAAATATATATATATTTATATATAAATAAATGGTGGGACCAACAGCAATAATAACAGTAGTAGTGGACATGGGATTACCATTAACAACAACAACAATATTAATCAGAACAACAATAAATTAAAGCAACAGTAGTAGACCAGTGTCAATATGACTTGAGAAGACATATGACCTGGTATGAAAGACAAAACAAAACTAAGCTAAATGGGAAATATTATCAATATTACTTTGCATTTTTCACTGGCTGTCCCTCAGGTTGTGGCAGGAGGACACATATTTGGCTGCCAAAACTGCACATTTTGGCTTTTCACCCAATAAATATTTGATTTTTTCTTCATCTTTTATAGTTTCAAATTCTTTGTATTGAGTTATAATTTTGGGAAAGAAATATGCTCTTAGGTCTGAGTATTTGTCACAGTGTAGTAGGAAATGCACCTCTGTCTCTACCTCTCCTCTGGAGCAGAGTGAGCACAGCCTGTCCTCTCTGGGCAGCCAGGTTTGTCTGTGACGACCGGTCTCTATAGCCAGACGGTGCTCACTGAGTCTGTATCTAGTCAATGTTTTCCTCAGTTTTCTATCAGTCACAGTGGTCAGATAGTCTGCCACCATGTACTGTCTGTTTAGAGCCAAATAGCATTGAAGTTTACTTTGATTTTTTGTGGTGTCTTTCCAATAGGTTATATATTTTTCTTTTTGTTTTGTGATGATTTGGTTGGGCCAGATTTTCTGAGGGCTGTCCCGAGGCTCTATGGGGTTGGTTTGGGTTGGTGAACTGAGCCTCAGAACCAGCTGGCTGAGGGGACTCTTCTCTGGTTTCATCTCTTGACATTGTAGAGCTGTGTGATGGAATGTTTTAGGGTCACTTGTTTTTAGATGGTTGTAAAATTTGATGGCTCTTTTTTCTATTCGAATGAGGAGGGGGTATTGGCCCAATTCTGCCCTACATGCGTTATTTGGAGTTTTTCTTTGTACTTGCAATACAGTCTTGCAAAACTCTGCATGCAATATTTCAGTTGGATGTTTGTCCCATTTAGTGAATTCATTATTAGAGAGTGGACCCCATACTTCACTGCCATATAGAGCAATTGGTTCTATAACTGATTGAAAAATTTTGAGCCAGATTCTAATTGGAATTTCAATTTTGATGTTCCTTTTAATGGCATAGAATGCTCTTCTTGCTTTGTCTCTCAGCTCATTCACAGCCATGTGAAAGCTACCTGTGTTGCTCATATTTAGTCCTAGATATGTGTAGTTTTTGGTGTGTTCTAATAGAACTGTGTCCAAATAGAATTTATATTTGTCATCCTTATTTCCCCACCTTTTTTGGAATATCATTATATTTGTTTTTTTTAGGTTAACGGTCAGAGCCCAGGTCTGACAGAACCTGTGAAGACGATCTAGGTGCTGCTGTAACCCCTCTTTAGTGGGAGACAGCAGCACCAGGTCATCTGCGTACAGCAGACACTTGATTTCAGTGTTTTGTAGGGTGATACCAGGTGCTGCCGATTCTTCTAATGTTTTTGCCAATTCATTAATGTAGATGTTAAATAATGTTGGACTTATTGGGCAGCCCTGTTTCACTCCCCGCCCCTGAGAGAAGAAGTCTGTTTGCTTGTTGCCAATTTTAACCGCACATTTGTTTTTAGTGTACATTGATTTAATAAAATCATATGTTTTCCCTCCAATACCACTTTCTATTAGTTTATAAAAAAGACCTTCGTGCCAAATTGAATCAAATGCTTTCTTGAAATCTACAAAACACGAGTAGATTTTGCCTTTGTTTTGGTTAACTTGTTTATCAATTAGAGTGTGGAGGGTGTAAATGTGGTCTGTTGTACGATAATTTTTCAGAAATCCAATCTGGCTTCTGCTCAGGACGTTGTGTTCGTCAAGGAAATGATGTAGTCTGCTATTTATAATACTGCAGAGAATTTTCCCCAAGTTGCTGTTAACGCAAATTCCTCTGTAATTATTTGGGTCAAATTTGTCTCCATTTTTATAGATTGGTGTGATCAATCCCTGGTTCCAAATATCGGGGAAAATACCTGCAGTGAGGATAATGTTGAAGAGTTTGAGTATAGCCAATTTGAATTTGTGGTCTGTATATTTGATCATTTCATTTAAAATACCATCAGCACCACAGGCCTTTTTGGGTTGGAGATTGCATAGTTTTTCCAATAATTCTTCTTCTGTAATTGGGGTATCTACAGGATTCTGATAGTCTTTGACTGCTAATTCAAGGATTTGTAATTTTTCTTGTATATCTTTTTGTTCTGGGCTCTTTGTTATATTGCTGTAGAGGTTTGCAAAGTGATTTCTCCACATATCCCCATTTTGGATAGCCAATTCCTCATGATGAGGTTTGTTTAATTTATTCCAATTCTCCCAGAAGTGGTTTGATTCTATGGATTCCTCAATTCCATCTCTCTCTCTCTCTCTCTCTCTCTCTCTCTCTCTCTCTCTCTCTCTCTCTCTCTCTCTCTCAGTCTCTCTCTCTGTCTCGGTGACTCTCGGTGTCTCTCTCTCTCTCTCTCTCTCTCTCTGTCTCCCTCTCTCTCTCTCTCTCTCTCTCTGTCTCTCTCTCTCTCTCTGTCTCTCTGTCTCTCTCTCGGTCTCTCTCTCGGTCTCTCTCTCTCTCTCTCTCTCTCTCAATTCAATTCAATTAAATTCAATTGACTTTATTGACATGGTAGGTTCGTTATTACTTACATTGTCAAAGTATACATATCGAAAAATAAAAATCAAATATATATGTATATATATACAAAATATATATATATTTATATATAAATAAATGGTGGGACCAACAGCAATAATAACAGTAGTAGTGGACATGGGATTACCATTAACAACAACAACAATATTAATCAGATGGACTGGCGAGAGTCCCTCTCTCTCTCTCTCTCTCTCTCGGTCTCTCTCTTTCACAAAGGCCCAGTCAGTCAGTGTGGACGGTACTGCCAGAGCCCAGGTCTGTGTGCCTGTAGACCCCTCTGATCTAGCCTCCTTTTGATGTGAGAGTCAGGAAGCCAAAGACCATTCCATTCCACGGCTCAGAGCTCACAGCCAGCTCAGGTTCAGGCTCTGGCTCTGTGTAGGTACCGAATGGTACCCTATTTCTATATCCCCTACATAGTGCACTACTTTTGACCAAAGCCCTTTGGACCCTGATCAAAACTAGTGCACCACATAGAGAATAGGGTGGCATTTGGGACGCACTTCGGACTTTGAATGACGGACTCTGTGTGTCTTTTCTGCCGGTTTAGACGCCTCGGTCTCAGGTCTCTCCTTGTACCGGGGTGACAGGTGAAGGGTTGGTTGATCAAGAGTGGAATGCAGCTATGTGATGACGGTTTTACCCTCTGAATAGCCCCCTTCACTTCTCCGAGTGCTGAAAGGAACTCCTTTACCAATCTGCTAGACTACCAGAGAGGAGACAGTTCTGGCTTTCATCCCAAATGACACCCTACTTAGTGCACTACTTTTGAACGGAGTCCTATGGGTCCTAGTCAAAAGTAAGGCACTATATAGGGAATAGGGTGCCATTTGGGAAGCAGGTCTGAAGTTCTTTGATACTGCCAGGCCACTCCGCCAGGCCAGTCCATCAGGCCACTCCGCCAAGCCAGTCCATCAGGGCACTCCCTGATCCATCAGGCCACTCCGCCAGGCCAGTCCACCAGGCCACTCCGCCAGGCCAGTCCATCAGGGCACTCCCTGGTCCATCAGGCCACTCTGCCAAGTATGGTGGAAAAACAGGCCACTCCCTGGTCCATCAGGCCACTCCCTGGTCCATCAGGCCACTGCCAGGCCACTCCTCCCGGCCAGTCCGCCAGGCCATTCCCATCAGGCCACTCCCTGGTGCATCAAGCCACTCTGCCAGGTATGGTGGAAAAACAGGCCACTCCCTGGTCCATCAGGCCACTCCCTGGTCCATCAGGCCACTCTCTGTTCCATCAGGCGTCTCTCTGGTCCATCAGGCGTCTCTCTGGTCCATCAGACCACTCTCTGGTCCATCAGGGCACTCTCTGGTCACTCTCTGGTCCATCAGGTCACTCTCTGGTCCATCAGGCCACTCTCTGGTCCATCAGGCCACTCTCTGGTCACTCCCTGGTCCATCAGGTCACTCTCTGGTCCATCAGGGCACTCTCTGGTCACTCCCTGGTCCATCAGGTCACTCTCTGGTCCATCAGGGCACTCTCTGGTCCATCAGGCCACTCTCTGGTCCATCAGACCACTCTCTGGTCCATCAGGCCACTCCCTGGTCCATCAGGCCACTCTCTGTTCCATCAGGTCACTCTCTGGTCCATCAGGCCACTCTCTGGTCCATCAGGCCACTCTCTGGTCACTCCCTGGTCCATCAGGTCACTCTCTGGTCCATCAGGGCACTCTCTGGTCACTCCCTGGTCCATCAGGTCACTCTCTGGTCCATCAGGGCACTCTCTGGTCCATCAGGCCACTCTCTGGTCCATCAGACCACTCTCTGGTCCATCAGGCCACTCCCTGGTCCATCAGGCCACTCCCTGGTCCAACAGGCCACTCCCTGGTCCATCAGGCCACTCCCTGGTCCATCAGGCCACTCCCTGGTCCATCAGGCCACTCCCTGGTCCATCAGGCCACTCTCTGGTCCATCAGGCCACTCCCTGGTCCATCAGGCCACTCTCTGGTCCATCAGGCCACTCCCTGGTCCATCAGGCTTATTGTTCAGGCTGAATATTAGAGGGAGTTTCTGAAGGAGGAGAAAGGGTTTGTACCTTTGTGGACACCGTAGCCTACCTGTTATCAACAATGACTGATGATATGATTTCAGGGATTCTGATTCTGGAATCCTGTGTGGCTTCAACTTCAAAGCACTCAGTAACAGAGGGCAGAAGGATTCACTGCACTTTTCACTGATTGTGTTCACAAAACAGACTCCTGCTTTTTGATGTTTTCTATGATAATACGTGTTATGCGTTAGGCCTCATATCTGTCACTTTCTGCCAACAAAAAAACAAACACATGTTTTTAGTTGGTATCTTCTTAGATTCTGCACTGTTGTTAACTTGAACATTTTTAAATGGAATCTTTTGCATTCTGTGGATTAATTCAGAACTTGGCTATGTGCAGTAAATGACAGGCCAAAGCAGAGCTTAGGAAAATACATGGTGCTCTGGTGGGTTTAGGAGCCATTTAGGTGTTGTTTAGGCTGAATTAGGAACAATCAACGCGTAAGAGCATGTGACTAGGTCCCTCTCGCTCACTTCTCTCCTTTCGCCTCTTCTCTTGTTTCTCCCACTTCTGCCTTGCCCTTTCCCAATGCTCTCTTGTGTTTCTCTCATGTTCTCCCTCTCTCATGTTCTCCCTCTCCCAATGCTCTCGTGTGTTCCTCTCATCTCTCTCCTTTCTTCTCCTTCTCAACTCTCTCGCTCTCCTTCCAAATCTCTCCCACCTCTCTCTCTCTCGTCTTCCAAATCTCTCCCACCTCGCTCTCCTTCCAAATCTCTCCCACCCCTCTCTCTCTTGTCTTCCAAATCTCTCCCACCTCTCTCTCTCTCTCTCCTTCCAAACCTCTCCCACCTCTCTCTCTCTCTCTCCCTCTCTCTCTCTCTCCTTCCAAATCTCTCTCTCTCTCTCGCTCTCCTTCCAAATCTCTCCCCCCTCTCTCTCTCTCTCCTTCCAAATCTCTCCCACCTCTCTCTCTCTCTATCTCTCTCGCCTTCCAAATCTCTCCCACCTCTCTCTCGCTCTCCTTCCATATCTCTCCCACCTCTCTCTCTCTCTCCTTCCAAATCTTTCCAACCTCTCTCTCTCTCTCGCTCTCCTTCCAAACCTCTCCCACCTCTCTCTCTCGCTCTCCTTCCAAATCTCTCCCACCTCTCTCTCTCTCTCGCTCACCTTCCAAATCTCTCCCCCCTCTCTCTCTCTCTCCTTCCAAATCTCTCTCCCACCTCTCTCTCTCTCTCCTTCCAAATCTCTCTCTCTCTCTCTCTCTCTCTCTCCTTCCAAATCTCTCCCACCTCTCTCTCTCTCTCGCTCACCTTCCATATCTCTCCCACCTCTCTCTCTCTCCTTCCCAATCTCTCCCACCTCTCTCTCTCTCTCGCTCTCCTTCCATATCTCTCCCACCTCTCTCTCTCTCTCCTTCCAAATCTCTCCCACCTCTCTCTCTCTCTCGCTCACCTTCCAAATCTCTCCCACCTCTCTCTCGCTCTCCTTCCATATCTCTCCCCTCTCTCTCTCTCTCCTTCCAAATCTCTCTCTCTCTCTCTCTCTCTCTCTCTCTCTCTCTCTCTCTCTCTCTCCTTCCATATCTCTCCCCTCTCTCTCTCTCTCTCGCTCTCCTTCCAAATCTCTCCCCCTCTCTCTCGCTCTCCTTCCAAATCTCTCCCCCTCTCTCTCGCTCTCCTTCCATATCTCTCCCCTCTCTCTCTCTCTCTCGCTCTCCTTCCAAATCTCTCCCCCTCTCTCTCTCTCCTTCCAAATCTCTCCCACCTCTCTCTCTCTCTCTCTCTCTCGCTCCTTCCAAATCTCTCCCCCTCTCTCTCTCTCTCACTCTCCTTCCAAATCTCTCCCCCCTCTCTCACTCTTCTTCTAAATCTCTCCCCCCTCTCTCACTCTCCTTCCAAATCTCTCCCACCTCTCTCTCTCTCTCTCTCTCTCCTTCCAAATCTCTCCCACCTCTCTCTCTCACTCTCCTTCTAAATCTCTCCCCCCTCTCTCACTCTCCTTCCAAATCTCTCCCACCTCTCTCTTTCTCTCTCTCTCCTTCCAAATCTCTCCCACCTCTTTCTCTCGCTCTCCTCCCAAATCTCTCCCGCCTCTCTCACTCGCTCTCCTTCCAAATCTCTCCCACCTCTCTCTCTCGCTCTCCTTCCAAATCTCTCCCACCTCTCGCTCTCCTTCCAAACCTCTCCCACCTCTCTCTCTCGCTCTCCTTCCAAATCTCTCTCTCTCTCTCGCTTTCCAAATCTCTCCCACCTCTCTCTCTCGCT
>NC_074667.1:69244279-69251779 GCF_029448725.1 Salvelinus fontinalis
AGAGCACCTGGGGAAACACCATTCTAAACAGAGCACCTGGGAAAACACCATTTTAAACAGAGCACCTGATAGCGGTTTGATGTACAGTATGTGGCAGAGATGAAAATCTCTGTTAGAAGCTTAGAAAGACGAGGAAACTAAAGATGCAACAACTAGGATGGGTTTTTAATGTTACTGGGATTGTGACTTTGGCTTCTGGACAACGAAAGAAAGTTGATATGAAAACCGACAGAACAGGAGGGAAATGGCGTAATGGTGGGTCCAACAGAACAGGAGGGAAATGGCGTAGTGGTGGGTCCAACAGAACAGGAGGGAAATGGCGTAGTGGTGGGTCCAATAGAACAGGAGAGACATGACATAGTGGTGGGATCTATAGAACAGGAGAGACATGACATAGTGGTGGGTCCAATAGGACAGGAGAGAAATGGCGTAGTGGTGGGTCTAATAGGACAGGAGAGACATGACATAGTGGTGGGTCCAACAGAACAGGAGGGAAATGGCGTAGTGGTGGGTCCAACAGAACAGGAGGGAAATGGCGTAGTGGTGGGTCCAATAGAACAGGAGGGAAATGGCGTAGTGGTGGGTCCAACAGAACAGGAGGGAAATGGCGTAGTGGTGGGTCCAATAGAACAGGAGGGAAATGGCGTAGTGGTGGGTCCAATAGAACAGGAGGGAAATGACATAGTGGTGGGTCCAATAGAACAGGAGAGACATGACATAGTGGTGGGTCCAATAGAACAGGAGATGACATAGTGGTGGGTCCAATAGGGAAGTAAATGGAAATTATAACTCCCGTCGATACAGACATATATCAAATCATTCAAAAACTTTGCCAGAAAGCTTGACTTAGCCACAGTGGAATCATTAGCTTCTTGACATTGTATTTTGCTTTGGATTGTTATAAAATCCCAAGCTTGTAGGTCAATGCCTATTTGGGAAGCCCACAATTATCGGCCTAGTTGATTATTAAGTTACGCTGTCAGAGAAAAGCATCTAAAATACTGTTTGTGTGAAAAATAATTTGTCTGGAATACAGTTTAAAAAATGTTGAGACAAGAAAAAGGGGAGGAGTGAAGATATGTGTCTCTCCAGATCTCCGCTGTCTCCCACCAATTCTTGCGCATTCATTGTGTAAATTGTTTGCTTTTTATTACTTCTTTAAAAAAATATATATATTCCCCATTACACACAGTACCAGTCAAAAAAGATTTGTACACACCTATTCATTTCAGGGTTTTTCTTAATTTAAAAAAAAAATATTACCTACATTGTAGAATAATAGTGAAGACATCAACACTATGAAATAACACATATGGAATCATGTAGTAACCAAAAAAGTGTTAAATACATCAAAATATATTTTATATTTGAGACTCTTCAAAGTAGCCACCCTTTTGCCTTGTTGGCATCTTTTGACTGGTACAGTAGTTCTACAGCATATATATATATATACATATGTCAAATAGGAAAAACATTCCTGTCCTAAGACTAGCTTAGAGACACTAGCTAGATTGTAGTTAGTTATCTGTCCATGTCTTTCCACGAGGGCCCCAGACTCCCCACAGACGCTGGTCTGGGATTGATTGTGAAACATTCCAACTGTTTGAAATGCATGACCCCAGCACTTATTCCGGCCTCGTCCCATGATAACAATCTGTGTCTCCCAGTCTCCGGGTGTAGTCCTGTATTCACGGGATCTGTTCTGCCCTGTCAAACACATGTTAAAAAGTCCCTGGTACAATACACCAAGCCATGAGTCCTTTTGCATATTGGGAATATGGATCCCTGACAGCTGGGCTAAAGAATGCTAATGCCAAGCCCTATCGCCAAGCCCTATCGCCAAGCCCTATCACCAAGCCCTATCGCCAAGCCCTATCGCCAAGCTCTATCGCCAAGCCCTAACGCCAAGCCCTAACGCCAAGCCCTAACGCCAAGCCCTATCGCCAAGCCCTAACGCCAAGCCCTAACGCCAAGCCCTAACGCCAAGCCCTAACGCCAAGCCCTAACGCCAAGCCCTAACGCCAAGCCCTATCGCCAAGCCCTATCGCCAAGCCCTATCGCCATTTTCTAAAGAGTAGAGCCTGCTTCTTTTACACACACGTATGCAATAAAGGACAAGCACACACTCGTGCACACACACACACACACACACACACACACACACACACACACACACACACACACACACACACACACACACTAAATCTGATGGGCACACACCCATATACACAGGTAGCCTAAGCTCAAGGCTGTAGAGCAAAGCGATCGTGTCAATGTTCGACTACCACGAGACCAATAATAAGGTCTAAAGTTTTATGGTGTAAACTCAGAGACGCACGACAGAGCGTTTAAACATGTATTATGCATGTGGTATGCATTATGTATTATAAATGTGGTATTCAAATGTATAATGGATAACAATTCACACAGTTACTGTAATGGCCTTGGACACAAGGGATACTCTCACAGCCATCCAGTGGGACCTAGTTATTCACAATTATTGGTGTAATTACTTTGGCTTCACACTCCCACTCGCCTCTCTTTCATTCTCTGAAATGTAACGGGGGCCATACTTGCCAACATGTTTCAATGTTAAGTTTAAGCATCAGCCAATTAAAATGGTTAAGTACTGTCACGTGGTCGTACGCTACATTGTAGCTGGTCCCATCAGATAACCTGGCACACGTTAGCCCTATGCTAGCCTCACCAGGTGGCAGTGATTTGATTTCCTGTAACAAATTCCTCATCAGCCTATCAAAGATCTTAAACATTTTCCTCCACAAACCAATGGCATTTCTTAAAATAGGTCACCTCGGGCCAACAAAAGGAATACATGTGAACCTTGAATTCGCAACCTTGGAAACACAGGCTGGAAGAAGCCTCTAGATGATTCCAAGAACATGCAGGCTTGGCTATTCGCGGGCTTGGCTACTCGCGGGCGTGGCTACTCGCGGGCGTGTCTACTCGCGGGTTTGGCTACTCGCGGTCGTGGCTACTTCAGTGAATAGGAGTAGCTTATGTTTTGCATGGCTTGTTAGATCACAAGAAATGGAACTGTAGAAGACTTATACATCACGATCCTTTTTTCATCTTGTGAGATTCTTGTTGTTTTCAAGCCAACGGCCACACGATTGTAATTAGGAAAAACTGTGTTTCTAAAATCTCTTTTTAACTCCTCTTAACACGGAAAGATGCAGAAGGAAAATGAAATGTCCAGATACTTGTCAATATGTTACAGTGAAATCAGTTCGTCTCTCAAAAATTGAGACATACACTACCGTTCAAAAGTTTGGGCTTACTTCAAAAATGTTTACTTTGATATTTTTGGAAGGAAAACACATTTTTTTGTCCATTAAAATAACATCAAATGGATGTTAATGTTGTAAATGACTCTTGTAGCTGGAAACAGCAGATTTTTTTATGGAATGTCTAGATAGGCGAACAGAGGCCCGTTATCAGCAACCATCAGTCCTGTGTTCCAAAGGCACGTTGTGTTAGCTAATCCAAGTTTATCATTTTAAAAGGCTAATTGATCATTAGAAAACCCTTTTTGCAATTATGTTAGCACGGCTGAAAACTGTTGTCCTGATTTAAAGAAGCAATAAAACTGGCCTTCTTTAGACTAGTTGAGTATCTGGAGCGGCATTATTTGTGGGTTCGATTACAGGCTCAAAATGGCCAGAAACAAAGACCTTTCTTCTGAAACTCATCAGTCTATTCTTGTTCTGAGAAATGAAGGCTATTCCATGTGAGAAATTGCCAAGATACTGAAGATCTCGTACACTGCTGTATAAACGTTGATTAGCTAGCACAACGCCTATGTAGATATTCCATAAAGAAATCTACCGTTTCCCGCTACAATAGTCATTTACAACATTAACAATGTCTACACTGTATTTCTGATCAATTTGATGTTATTTCAATGGACAATTATTATTTTATTTTTTCAAAAACAAGGACATTTTTATATGACACCAAACTTTTGAAAGGTAGTGTATTTTCCTGTTTCCTAGACTTCCCTGTTGCCTAGACTTCCCTGTTGCCTAGACGTCCCTGTTGCCTAGACGTCCCTGTTGCCTAGACGTCCCTGTTGCCTAGACTTCCCTGTTGCCTAGACGTCCCTGTTGCCTAGACGTCCCTGTTGCCTAGACTTCCCTGTTTCCTAGACTTCCCTGTTGCCTAGACTTCCCTGTTGCCTAGACGTCCCTGTTGCCTAGACTTCCCTGTTTCCTAGACGTCCCTGTTGCCTAGACTTCCCTGTTGCCTAGACGTCCCTGTTGCCTAGACGTCCCTGTTGCCTAGACGTCCCTGTTGCCTAGACTTCCCTGTTGCCTAGATGTCCCTGTTGCCTAGACGTCCCTGTTGCCTAGACTTCCCTGTTTCCTAGACTTCCCTGTTGCCTAGACTTCCCTGTTGCCTAGACGTCCCTGTTGCCTAGACGTCCCTGTTGCCTAGACTTCCCTGTTGCCTAGACGTCCCTGTTGCCTAGACGTCCCTGTTGCCTTAGACGTCCCTGTTGCCTAGACGTCCCTGTTGCCTAGACTTCCCTGTTGCCTAGACGTCCCTGTTGCCTAGACGTCCCTGGGGAAACGGCTTTGTGAGACTACTTTTCTTTCCAGTGTATATTCTCGTTCCTCTTCACCCGTCACCAGACAGGACTCTCTTTTTCTCCTATTTCCCTCTGTTTCCCTGAAACCCCTCCCTTTCTGACACAGAGAGGCTTGCGCTGAACCCAGTTAGGCGTGGCGGCGTGGCAGCGGAAAACTTGTATTAGTAGGATGGCTGACCAGATAAAAGAGTCAAATATGTGACCCATTATGTGTTTCTGGTCAGATATACCAAGTTCATTCAATTCAATTCAATTCAAGGGGCTTTATTGGCATGGGAAACATGTGTTAACATTGCCAAAGCAAGATATATCCAGTTCATTCAATCCAGATGTGTATCCCTCCCTCCCTGCCTCCCTCCATTCCTTTCTATTTGTTATGTTATAATTGCGTAGCAACAACCAGGCTTTGGAGGCAAGCCCTTCTATCTGCTGCTGGTGTTATGTAGCTCATGTCCAGGTCCGGCTCCAAGCATAAAAAACATGTGCGGAGAGGGGGAGTCAGTCAGGCTCTCAGTCGGGCTCTCAGTCTGGGTCTCAGTCAGGCTCTCAGTCGTTGTCTCAGTCAGGCTCTCAGTCGGGGTCTCAGTCGGGGTCTCAGTCGGGGTCTCAGTCGGGGTCTCAGTCGGGGTCTCAGTCGGGGTCTCAGTCGGGGTCTCAGGTGTTGTCTCAGTCGGGGTCTCAGGTGTTGTCTCAGTCGGGGTCTCAGGTGTTGTCTCAGTCGGGGTCTCAGGTGTTGTCTCAGTCGGGGTCTCAGGTGTTGTCTCAGTCGGGGTCTCAGGTGTTGTCTCAGTCGGGGTCTCAGGTGTTGTCTCAGTCGGGGTCTCAGGTGTTGTCTCAGTCTGGGTCTCAGTCGGGGTCTCAGTCAGGCTCTCAGTCGGGCTCTCAGTCGGGGGCTCAGTCGGGGTCTCAGTCGGGGGCTCAGTCGGGGTCTCAGGTGTTGTCTCAGTCTGGGTCTCAGTCGGGGTCTCAGTCAGGCTCTCAGTCGGGCTCTCAGTCGGGGGCTCAGTCGGGGTCTCAGTCGGGGTCTCAGTCGGGGTCTCAGTCGGGGTCTCAATCGGGGTCTCAGTCGGGGTCTCAGTCGTTGTCTCAGTCGGGGTCTCAGTCGGGGTCTCAGTCGGGGTCTCAGTCGGGGTCTTTGTCGGTGTCTCAGTCGGGGTCTCAGGTGTTTTCTCGTTCGGGGTCTCAGGTGTTGTCTCAGTCGCGGTCTCAGGTGTTGTCTCAGTCAGTGTCTCAGGTGTTGTCGGGTCTCAGTTGGGGTCTCAGTAGGGGTCTCAGTCAGGTTCTCAGTCAGAGTCTCAGGTGTTGTCTCAATCGGGGTCTCAGTCAGGTTCTCAGTCAGAGTCTCAGGTGTTGTCTCAATCGGGGTCTCAGTCAGGTTCTCAGTCAGAGTCTCAGGTGTTGTCTCAGTCGGGGTCTCAGTCGGAGTCTCAGGTGTTGTCTCAATCGGGGTCTCAATTGGGTTCTTAATCGGGCTCTCAGGTGTTGTCTCAATCGGGGTCTCAATTGGGTTCTTAATCGGGCTCTCAGTCGGGGTCTCAGTCGTAGTCTCAATCGGGGTCTCAGGTGTTCTCTCAGGTGTTATCAAAATTGGATTCATTTTCAAATTCTTTGTGGATCTGTGTAATCCAAAGGAAATATGTGTCTCTAATTTGGTCATAAATTTGGCAGGAGGTTAAGAAGTGCAGCTCAGTTTCCAACTCATTTTGTGGGCAGTGTGCACGTAGTCTGTCTTCTCTTGAGAGCCAGGTCTGCCTACGGCGGTCTCTCTCAATAGCAAGGCTATGCTCAGTCCGTACATAGTCAAAGCTTTCCTTAGTTTTTGGTCAGTCACAGTGGTAAGGTATCCTGCCACTGTGTACTCTCTGTTTAGGGCCAAATAGCATTCTAGTTTGCTCTGTTTTTTTGTTAATTCTTTCCAAGGTGTCAAGTAATTATCTTTTTTGTTTTCTCATTATTTGGTTGGGTCTAATTGTGTTGCTGTCCTGGTGCTCTGTGGGGTCTGTTTGTGTTTGTGAACAGAGCCCCAGGACCAGCTTGCTTAGGGGACTCTTCACCAGGTTCATCTATCTGTAGGTGATGGCTTTGTTATGGAAGGTTTGGGAATCACTTCCTTTTAGGTGATTGTAGAATTTAATGGCTATTTTCTCGATTTTGATAATTAGCGGATTATCATTGAAAGTTCACATGTTCGAGAAGGCATTTCTGCCCAAAAAACGTATTTTGATTAAAAATATATATTTTTTACATTCAAACAGCTCTCCTGTTAAGTCGTCACCTGCGACATTACGCCTAGTTTCCTGAATTGGGTCACATATATGCTGAAGAGGGTGGGGCTCAAGCTGCATCCCTGTATCACCCCACGGCCCTGTGGAAAGAAATGTTTGTGTTTTTTGCCAATTTTAACCACACATGGATTTGTGTACATGGATTTTATAATGTCCTTATGTTTTCCCCCAACACCGCTTTCCATACACTCAATTAGTATTTGGTAGCATTGCCTTTAAATTGTATAACTTGGGTCAAACGTTTCGGGTAGCCTTCCACAAGCTCCCCACCATAAGTTGAGTGAATTTTGGCCCATTCCTCTTTACAGAGCTGGTGTAACCGAGTCAGGATTATAGGCCTCCTTGCTCGCACTCACTTTTTCAGTTCTGCCCACACATTTTCTAAGGGAATGAGGTCAGGGCTTTGTGATGGCCACTCCAATACCTTGACTTTGTTGTCCTTAAGCCATTTTGCCACAACTTTGAAAGTATGCTTGGGGTCATTGTCCATTTGGAAGACGCATTTGCGACCAAGCTTTAACTTCCTGACTGATGTCTTGAGATGTTGCTTCAATATATCCACAAAGTTTTCCATCCTCATGATGCCATCTATTTTGTGAAGTGCAC
>NC_074667.1:69256779-69326779 GCF_029448725.1 Salvelinus fontinalis
CATCTCTCCTTATCCTCCTCTCTTCCTCCTCTCTTCTTCCTCTCCTTCCCATCTTCCTCCTCTCCTCTACATCTCATCCACCTCTCCTCCTCTTCCTCCTCCTCATCCACATCTCCTCCTCCTTTCCCTCCTCCTCCACCTCCTCTCCTCCTCCCCTAGGCTGATACTGTATGTCAAATATATTATAGCCAAATGATGCCTAGCTAATGTATGTCAAAATGAGGACATGGTTAGTTAGCGGTGGTGTACATAGGCCTATATCTAGGGCAGAGCATATCATTAATACTAACAGTACAGAATGTCTTCGATACTTTAGATGTTGATTCTACACCACTCACTCATCTTGTAATTTCTCTTCCCTTCGTTCCTCCCTCCTTTTCCTCCATCGCATCATAGATCTCTTTTCTGCTCATACAGTGTGTAAACGCTGATAGTCAGAGACACTGATAGTCTGAGACACTGATAGTCAAAGACGCTGATAGTCAGAGACACTGATAGTCAGAGACACTGATAGTCAGAGACACTGATAGTGCTGATAGTCAGAGATGCTGATAGTCCTGATAGTCAGAGACACTGATAGTCAGAGACGCTGATAGTCAGAGACGCTGATAGTCCTGATAGTCAGAGATGCTGATAGTCCTGATAGTCAGAGACACTGATAGTCAGAGACGCTGATAGTCAGAGACACTGATAGTCAGAGACGCTGATAGTCAGAGATGCTGATAGTCCTGATAGTCAGAGACACTGATAGTCAGAGACACTGATAGTCAAAGACGCTGATAGTCAGAGACGCTGATAGTCAGAGACACTGATAGTCAGAGACGCTGATAGTCAGAGACACTGATAGTGCTGATAGTCAGAGACACTGATAGTCAAAGACGCTGATAGTCAGAGACGCTGATAGTCAGAGACGCTGATAGTCAGAGACGCTGATAGTCAGAGACGCTGATAGTGCTGATAGTCAGAGACGCTGATAGTCAGAGACACTGATAGTCAGAGACACTGATAGTGCTGATAGTCAGAGACACTGATAGTCAGAGACACTGATAGTGCTGATAGTCAGAGACGCTGATAGTCAGAGACACTGATAGTCAGAGACACTGATAGTGCTGATAGTCAGAGACACTGATAGTCAGAGACACTGATAGTGCTGATAGTCAGAGACGCTGATAGTCAGAGACACTGATAGTCAGAGACACTGATAGTGCTGATAGTCAGAGACACTGATAGTCAGAGACACTGATAGTGCTGATAGTCAGAGACGCTGATAGTCAGAGACACTGATAGTCAGAGACACTGATAGTGCTGATAGTCAGAGACGCTGATAGTCAGAGATGCTGATAGTGCTGATAGTCAGAGACACTGATAGTCAGGGACGCTGATAGTCAGAGACACTGATAGTCAGAGACACTGATAGTGCTGATAGTCAGAGACACTGATAGTCAGAGACACTGATAGTGCTGATAGTCAGAGACGCTGATAGTCAGAGACACTGATAGTCAGAGACACTGATAGTGCTGATAGTCAGAGACGCTGATAGTCAGAGACGCTGATAGTCAGAGACACTGATAGTCAGAAACGCTGATTGTCAGAGACGCTGATAGTCAAAGACGCTGATAGTCAGAGACGCTGATAGTGCTGATAGTCAGAGACACTGATAGTCAGAGACGCTGATAGTCAGAGACGCTGATAGTCAGAGACACTGATAGTCAAAGACGCTGATAGTCAGAGACGCTGATAGTCAGAGACGCTGATAGTGCTGATAGTCAGAGACACTGATAGTCAGAGACGCTGATAGTCAGAGACGCTGATAGTCAGAGACGCTGATAGTCAGAGACACTGATAGTCAGAGACACTGATAGTCAGAGAAACTGAGAGTCAGAGACACTGATAGTCAAAGACACTGATAGTCAGAGACACTGATAGTGCTGATAGTCAGAGACACTGATAGTCAGAGACACTGATAGTCAGAGACGCTGATTGTCAGAAACGCTGATTGTCAGAGACGCTGATAGTCAAAGACGCTGATAGTCAGAGACGCTGATAGTCAGAGACAATGATAGTGCTGCTAGTCAGAGACACTGATAGTCAGAGACACTGATAGTCAGAGACGCTGATAGTCAGAGATGCTGATAGTGCTGATAGTCAGAGACGCTGATAGTCAGAGACACTGATAGTCAGAGACAATGATAGTGCTGATAGTCAGAGACACTGATAGTCAGAGATGCTGATAGTGCTGATAGTCAGAGACGCTGATAGTCAGAGACGCTGATAGTCAGAGACGCTAATAGTGCTGATAGTCAGATACACTGATAGCGCTGATAGTCAGAGATGCTGATAGTCAGAGACGCTGATAGTGCTGATAGTCAGAGATGCTGATAGTCAGAGATGCTGATAGTCAGAGACGCTGATAGTGCTGATAGTCAGAGACACTGATAGTCAGAGACACTGATAGTGCTGATAGTCAGAGACACTGATAGTCAGAGACGCTGATAGTCAGAGACGCTGATAGTCAGAGACGCTGATAGTCAGAGACGCTGATAGTCAGAGATGCTGATAGTCAGAGATGCTGATAGTCAGAGACGCTAATAGTGCTGATAGTCAGAGACGCCGATAGTCAGAGACGCTGATAGTGCTGATAGTCAGAGACGCCGATAGTCAGAGACGCTGATAGTCAGAGACACTGATAGTCAGAGACACTGATAGTGCTGATAGTCAGAGACGCTGATAGTCAGAGACACTGATAGTGCTGATAGTCAGAGACGCTGATAGTCAGAGACACTGATAGTGCTGATAGTCAGAGACGCTGATAGTCAGAGACGCTGATAGTCAGAGACGCTGATAGTGCTGATAGTCAGAGACGCTGATAGTGCTGATAGTCAGAGACGCTGATAGTCAGAGACGCTGATAGTCAGAGACACTGATTGTCAGAGACGCTGATAGTCAGAGACACTGATAGTGCTGATAGTCAGAGACGCTGATAGTCAGAGACGCTGATAGTCAGAGACGCTGATAGTTCTGATAGTCAGAGATGCTGATAGTCAGAGACACTGATAGTTCTGATAGTCAGAGACACTGATAGTTCTGATAGTCAGAGACGCTGATAGCGCTGATAGTCAGAGACACTGATAGTCTGAGACACTGATAGTGCTGATACTCAGAGATGCTGATACTCAGAGACGCTGATAGTGCTGATAGTCAGAGACACTGATAGTGCTGATAGAGACACTGATAGTCAGAGACGCTGATAGTGCTGATAGTCAGAGATGCTGATAGTGCTGATAGTCAGAGACACTGATAGTGCTGATAGTCAGAGACGCTGATAGTGCTGATAGTCAGAGATGCTGATAGTGCTGATAGTCAGAGACACTGATAGTGCTGATAGTCAGAGACGCTGATAGTCAGAGACGCTGATAGTGCTGATAGTCAGAGACGCTGATAGTGCTGATAGTCAGAGATGCTGATAGTCAGAGATGCGGATAGTCAGAGACACTGATAGTGCTGATAGTCAGAGATGCTGATAGTCAGAGATGCTGATAGTGCTGATAGTCAGAGACACTGATAGTGCTGATAGTCAGAGATGCTGATAGTCAGAGATGCGGATAGTCAGAGACACTGATAGTGCTGATAGTCAGAGATGCTGATAGTCAGAGATGCTGATAGTGCTGATAGTCAGAGACACTGATAGTGCTGATAGTCAGAGATGCTGATAGTGCTGATAGTCAGAGACACTGATAGTGCTGATAGTCAGAGATGCTGATAGTGCTGATAGTCAGAGATGCTGATAGTCAGAGACGCTGATAGTCAGAGATGCTGATAGTCAGAGACACTGATAGTGCTGATAGTCAGAGACACTGATAGTGCTGATAGTCAGAGACACTGATAGCGCTGATAGTCAGAGATGCTGATAGTGCTGATAGTCAGAGATGCTGATAGTGATGATAGTCAGAGACACTGATAGTCAGAGATGCTGATAGTCAGAGACGCTGATAGTCAGAGATCCTGAATGTCACGGCGGGTTTGGGGGGCTATGAGCAAAAATCAGAACAGTGTTCATCAAACAGGAAGTGACGCGTTACAAATGGCACCCTATCTTCTATTTCTCTGGTCAGAAGTAGTGCACTACATAGGGAATAAGGTGCCATTTGGGAAAGGAGAGTTAGTGTCTTTGATGAGATTAACAGCCCCCTGGTTTAATTAACTATTAAGGTGGGGAGGAAGGGGCCAGATTAACAGCCCCCCTGGTTTAATTAACTATTAAAGTGGGGAGGAAGGGCCAGATTAACAGCCCCCTGGTTTAATTAACTATTAAGGTGGGGAGGAAGGGGCCAGATTAACAGCTCCCTGGTTTAATTAACTATTAAGGTGGGGAGGAAGGGGCCAGATTAACAGCCCCCTGGTTTAATTAACTATTAAGGTGGGGAGGAAGGGGCCAGATTAACAGCCCCCCTGGTTTAATTAACTATTAAAGTGGGGAGGAAGGGGCCAGATTAACAGCCCCCCTGGTTTAATGAACTATTAAGGTGGGGAGGAAGGGGCCAGATTAACAGCCCCCCTGGTTTAATTAACTATTAAGGTGGGGAGGAAGGGGCCAGATTAACAGCTCCCTGGTTTAATTAACTATTAAGGTGGGGAGGAAGGGGCCAGATTAACAGCTCCCTGGTTTAATTAACTATTAAGGTGGGGAGGAAGGGGCCAGATTAACAGCTCCCTGGTTTAATTAACTATTAAAGTGGGGAGGAAGGGGCCAGATTAACAGCCCCCCTGGTTTAATTAACTATTAAGGTGGGGAGGAAGGGCCAGATTAACAGCCCCCCTGGTTTAATTAACTATTAAGGTGGGGAGGAAGGGGCCAGATTAACAGCTCCCTGGTTTAATTAACTATTAAGGTGGGGAGGAAGGGGCCAGATTAACAGCCCCCCTGGTTTAATTAACTATTAAGGTGGGGAGGAAGGGCCAGATTAACAGCCCCCTGGTTTAATTAACTATTAAGGTGGGGAGGAAGGGGCCAGAGCAGCTACCTACTGCTGCGTACTCATCGCATACACACACACACACACCTACACGCGGACACACACGCACCCACGCATACACACACATGCACACACACACCCGCGCACACACCCACACGCAGACACACACACACACGCACGTATACACACACACGCACACCCGCACACACACCCACACGCGGACACACAAACACACGCACACACACCCGCACACACGCGGACACACACACACACGCACACACACCCACACGCGGACACACACACACCCACACACACACACATCATCTCATCATCTTCAAGTGATGGCACCCAGAAGCTTTTTGATTCATCACCACATTACCCATCATCATAGTTATTAAAGTTTCTCTCCAAAATAGCCACATCTGCTCTGATGCAACGGTAGGAGGTGTAGAAGCATTAATGGGAAGATGGTGTGTGTGTGTGTGCCCACCTCCTGCGTATGTGGCTATGTACTTACGTACATGTCTGTCTGCGTGTTCCAACGTACTGGCCTACATGCAAGTGTGTGTGTGTGTGTGTGTGTGTGTGTGTGTGTGTGTGTGTGTGTGTGTGTGTGTGTGTGTGTGTGTGTGTGTGTGTGTGTGTGTGTGTGTGTGTGTGTGCCCACCTCCTGCATGTGTGGCTATATACTCACGTACTATGTACTATGTACATGCCTGTCTGCGTGTCCCAATGTACTGGCCTACATGCAAGTGTGTGTGTGTGTGTGTGTGGTGGGGGGGGGGGGATTCTAAAAGCACGGAGGCTGAGGGACTGAATGCTGTAAAAAGCCCAGATGCTGTTTCGTGTCTTCCCCTGGTGATGGCTGCGTATTGGTTAGACCATTAATGATCCATCTAGGGAGCGCCGGTATCTACATCATTTATCAACTATACGATTTATCCGCCGCAAAATGAACTTGTTGAGAAGCAGAGGACGCATTGGTGGTTTGTTGTTGTGATGTATTTCTCCGTCATCCACTTGGAATGTTTTAAGTTATTATGTGAACTGTATTAGACCATGTTTAAAAAAGATGTAACAAACCCCATGTTGAAGAAACCCCATGTTGAAGAAACCCCATGTTGAAGAAACCCCATGTTGAAGAAACCCCATGTTGAAGAAACCCCATGTTGAAGAAACCCCATGTTGAAGAAACCCCATGTTGAAGAAACCTCATGTGGAAGAAACCCCGTGTTGAAGAAACCCCATGTTGAAGAAACCCCATGTGGAAGAAACCCCATGTTGAAGAAACCCCATGTTGAAGAAACCCCGTGTTGAAGAAACCCCATGTTGAAGAAACCCCGTGTTGAAGAAACCCCGTGTTGAAGAAACCCCATGTTGAAGAAACCCCATGTTGAAGAAACCCCATGTGGAAGAAACCCCGTGTTGAAGAAACCCCGTGTTGAAGAAACCCCATGTTGAAGAAAGCCCATGTTGAAGAAACCCCATGTTGAAGAAACCCCGTGTTGAAGAAACCCCGTGTTGAAGAAACCCCATGTTGAAGAAACCCCATGTTGAAGAAACCCCATGTGGAAGAAACCCCGTGTTGAAGAAACCCCGTGTTGAAGAAACCCCGTGTTGAAGAAACCCCGTGTTGAAGAAACCCCGTGTTGAAGAAACCCCGTGTTGAAGAAACCCCGTGTTGAAGAAACCCCGTGTTGAAGAAACCCCGTGTTGAAGAAACCCCGTGTTGAAGAAACCCCGTGTTGAAGAAACCCCGTGTTGAAGAAACGCCGTGTTGAAGAAACCCCATGTTGAAGAAACCCCATGTTGAAGAAACCCCATGTTGAAGAAACCCCATGTTGAAGAAACCCCATGTTGAAGAAATCAATCCATCAAATATATTTATAAATCCATTCTTACATCAGCTGATGTCACAAAGTGCTGTACAGAAACCCAGCACTAAAACCCCAAACAGCAAGCAATGCAGGTGTAGAAGCACGGTGGTTAGGAAAAACTCCCTAGAAAGGCCAAAACCTAGGAAGAAACCTAGAGAGGAACCAGACTATGAGGGGTGGCCAGTCCTCTTCTTACTGTGCCGGGTGGAAAATATAACAGAACTTGGCCAAGATGTTCAAATGTTCATAGATGACCAGCAGGGTCAGATAATAATAATCACCGTGGTTGTCACGGGTGCAACAGGTCAGCACCTCAGGAGTAAATGTAAAACCCTTTGCAGGCCACCTGCATCGTTCAGCATGTTTTTACAAAAAATATAGATTTAATGTTCTCCGCAAGGACATATACAGGATACTACCCTCCACAACATAACCTTCACTATGTCACCAGGACATATACAGGATACTACCCTCCACAACATAACCTTCACTATGTCACCAGGACATATACAGGATACTACCCTCCACAACACTATGTCACCAGGACATATACAGGATACTACCCTCCACAACACTATGTCACCAGGACATATACAGGATACTACCCTCCATAACACTATGTCACCAGGACATATACAGGATACTACCCTCCACAACACTATGTCACCAGGACATATACAGGATACTACCCTCCACAACACTATGTCACCAGGACATATACAGGATACTACCCTCCATAACACTATGTCACCAGGACATATACAGGATACTACCCTCCACAACACTATGTCACCAGGACATATACAGGATACTACCCTCCACAACACTATGTCACCAGGACATATACAGGTTACTACCCTCCACAACACTATGTCACCAGGACATATACAGGATACTACCCTCCACAACACTATGTCACCAGGACATATACAGGATACTACCCTCCACAACATAACCTTCACTATGTCACCAGGACATATACAGGATACTACCCTCCATAACACTATGTCACCAGGACATATACAGGATACTACCCTCCATAACACTATGTCACCAGGACATATACAGGATACTACCCTCCACAACACTATGTCACCAGGAAATATACAGGATACTACACTCCATAACACTATGTCACCAGGACATATACAGGATACTACCCTCCATAACACTATGTCACCAGGACATATACAGGATACTACCCTCCACAACACTATGTCACCAGGAAATATACAGGATACTACACTCCATAACACTATGTCACCAGGACATATACAGGATACTACCCTCCACAACACTATGTCACCAGGACATATACAGGATACTACCCTCCACAACACTATGTCACCAGGACATATACAGGATACTACCCTCTGCAACGTAACCTTCACTCCAAATCAAAACTCCAAACCTACAGCCTGATTTTGGACAAAATTACCTGGAAGGATTCTTACTACCGAAAATGTATATTTCCAAGGTTTGTACAGCAAATGCTCTGGCAAACCAACGACCAGCAAAAGAGGAACAAGATACCTGAAAACACCATCCAACCTGGAACTGAGTAAGTAATGTTTAGTCTGAAGCCACATTTAATGCAAAGAAGATAAATAAATTGCAATGATATATTGTACTTTATAAGGACTGAATGCTAAGGTAAGGCTACCAAGCTTGCTAGGACTGAACAGATCCAGCTGCAACTTCAATTAGCACCGACGTGTGACGTGAGAGGTGTTAAAGCCGTTGAGCCCAACAATGGCAGGAGAGTTTCCCAGCCCTCCCACCCAAATTCAGAGGCCTTTGAAGCCCCCTCCCTCTGTGCAGAGGTCATTACAATACAATACCCCTTGGAATCATCTCTTTTTTTAAATGATATGCAGCCAGGACACTTCTATTGTAAATTACCTCGATAAGAAACGATATTGTTGCTTTGATCACATCAGATATCCTCCTCGCAATCCCCAAATTACAACAGCCACAGGACAATTTTGTTTGGATGTCGTAAAGGACCCTCCGCTAAATCTGAAGAGATATAGCTAGCTAACGACATCCTTTTCCACGTTGAAAGACCGGGTGGACAGAGACTTCCTAGCTACGTTAGCTAGCTCGCTGGGATTTTCTACAAGGAATCTGCCTCCCGAAAAAAAGCTTTTCTCCAGTGTGTGTGAGACCTACTCCCGTTGCCTACTGCACTGCTGCTTAGATTCCACCTGGCGATCTGTTCACCGTCTGCCCTGGTTGTCTCCCCCTGTTTGGTACAGGTACCCCCGCCACACTCCCCCCTCTTTCCCGAGGTTTCACTCACCTCTAGCACACACGCACTGTTGGGACGAATGACTCTGAACTTACAATGGCTAGCACCAAGTCGTTATATTTTTCTCTTGCGCTTAATGCTATTTTGCCTCACGACTCCTGTGTGCTTTGTTGTACTATGAACTTTCTTGTTTACCCAACCGTGAGACAGACTGTTTGTTCCCACACTCAGGACTCTGACTCTCTATTGGTTACACAGACTTTTGGCCTCCCATCCTATTCTACCCATCACTGGCCGGCTTTGTATTCATGTTACCTTATGAAATTGCTGTATTATATGATCTTGTTGTCATCTATTGCACATTCAAATGTCAAATAAGTAAGCAGTTCACTGTAAGGTCTACACCTGTTGTATTCGGCGCATGTGACTAAATAACATTTGATTTGATTTGAAATCAGTACTGCAGAACTCTCCCTGTCCTCTGCCGTGCCTTGATTGTATTACTGCTGATGATATCTGGAAATGTGCATCTACACCCTGGACCATCGACTGTTGCTAGCCCCAATTCTGACTTGTACTCTGATATCTGCTTCACTGATTTCTGCTCTCATAAAAGCCTGGGTTTTCTGCACGTTAACACAAGAAACGTATTAGCTCATTTGAAAGTGTGGGTTCACAGCTCCAATCTAGATGTGTTGGTCGTTACTGAGATGTGGTTAAGAAAGTGTTCTGAACACCGATATTAGTCTTTCTGGTTTCTGGTTATAACCTTTTTTCGGGCAAGACAGATCTTCCAAAGGTGGTGGAGTGGCAATCTTTACCAAGGAACACCTTCAGGGCTCGGTTATCTCCACCAAGCCTGTCCCCAAACAATTTGATTTGCAGGTTTTAAGCATTAAACTTTCAAATAGCTCTTTGTTGACTGTTGCTGGATGTTGTCGTCCACCATCAGCACCGGCCTGTATCATACCTGCCCTAAGCTCACTCCTGGCCCCTTACAATCTGACTTTGTCCTGCTAGGTGACCTGAACTGGGACATGCTTAAGCCACCTGACCAAGTACTAAAGCAATGGGACTCCCTCAATCTTTCTCAGATTAATACCAATCACACAAGGTATGACTCCAAACACCCAGAAAAGGCTACTCTCCTTGATACTATCATCACAAATAATCATGATAGGTATTAGTCTGTTGTTTTCTGTAATGATCTTAGTGATCACTGTTTTACAGCCTATGTTCGTAATGGCTGCTCAGTGAAACGACCTGTCCTGATTTGTCATAGACGCTTGCGAAAAAACTTTAATGAGCAAGCCTTCCTTCATGACCTGTCCTCTGTAAACTTGATCCCCTCTGTTGAAGACGCTTGGACCTTATTTTTTAATATTTTCTGTGGTATTGTTAACAAACATGCCCCCATAAAGAAAATGAGAAATAAAAACAAGTTCAGTCCCTGGTTCGACTGTGATCTTGTAGAGTTACTCCACCTCAAGAATTGCATTTTGCGAAAGATCGTCACACGCATACTCAGGCTGACTGGCTCTCGTTCAGGCAAATGAGAATTAAGTGCACTCTGTGTAATGCCCGGGGTGTAGTGGATGAAGGAGTCAGAAGCAGGAGACAGAGAGTTCAGAGTAGCGTTCCAATTTAATTCCCCAACACGGGTGAAAACACGACGCTACTCTAAAGGTAAATGCTCCACCACAAAATAAAATGAGAACACGAACAATCACAAGACACAACGTACACGAACCGAGACACACAAGAATGTACAACCTGTACACACAAACAATCCCGCACACCCAGCAGGCCGGGCTGCTGGGTAATAAAGCCCCGCTAATCACCCTAACTACAAACAGGTGTAACCACTAAACAAAAAGGGAGGGGGAGGAAAAGTCAGTAGCAGCTAGTGGGCCGGTGACGATGACCGCCGAGCGCCACCCGAACAGGAAGGGGAGTCGTTACACTCAGGCTATCCGGAAGGCCAAAGTTAGTTACTTTAAGGAGCAGTTCTCTCTCTGTGTGTCTCACCCAGGAAGTTCTGGAAAACGTTTAAACGCCTGGAGAATAAACCCTCCTCCTCACAGCTGTCCATGTCCCTTAATGTTGATGATGTGGTTGTTACTGACAAGAAGCACATGCCTGAGCTCTTTAATCACCACTTCATTAAGTCAGGATTCCTATTTGACTCAGCCATGCCTCCTTGCCCGTCCAACATTTCCTCACCTCCCACTCCTTCTAATGCGTCTAACCCCGATGCTCCTCCCTCTTTTTCCCCTGCCCGGCAACAAAGTTTCTCCCTGCAGGCAGTAACTGAGTCCGAGGTCCTAAAAGAGCTCCTTAAACTTAACCAGAAAAAAACATCTGGGTCAGATGGTTTAGACCCTTTCTTCTTTAAGGTTGTTGTCCCTATCATCACCAAGCCTATCTCTGACCTGTTTAACCTGTCTCTCCTTTCTGGGGAGGTTCCCATTGCTTGGAAGGCAGCCACGGTGTGTCCTTTATTCAAAGGGGGCAATCAAGTCGATCTTAACTGTTATAGGCCAATTTCTATTTGCCCTGTTTATCAAAAGTGTTAGAAAAACTTGTCAATAATCAACTGACTGGCTTTCTTGATGTCTATAGTACTCTCCCGGGTATGGAATCTGGTTTCCGGTCAGGTTATGGATGTGTCGCTGCAACCTTAAAGGTCCTCAATGATGTCCCCATTGCCCTTGATTCTAAGCAATGTTGTGCTGCTATTTTTATTGACTTGGCCAAAGCTTTTGATACGGTAGACCATTCCATTCTTGTGGGCCGGCTAAGTAGTATTGGTGTCTCTGAGGGGTCTTTGGCCTGGTTTGCTAACTACCTCCGAGAGTGCAGTGTATAAAGTCAGAACAGCTGTTGTCTCAGACACTGCCTGTCACCAATGGAGTACCCCAAGACTCGATCCTAGGCCCCACACTCTTCTCAATTTACAGCAACAACATAGCTCAGGCAGTAGGAAGCTCTCACATCCATTTATATGCAGATGATACAGTATTATACTCAGCTGGCCCCTCCCCGGATTGTGTGTTAAACGATCTACAAATAAGCTTTCTTAGTGTCCAACAAGATTTCTCTTCTGAAAACCTCCAAAACAAAGGTCATGTGATTTGGTAAGAAGAATGCCCCTCTCCCCACCGGTGTGATTACTACCTCTGAGGGTTTAGAGCTTGAGGTAGTCACCTCATACAAGTACTTGGAAGTATGGCTAGACGCTACACTGTCCTTCTCTCAGCACATATCAAAGCTGCAAACTAAGGTTAAATCTTGACTTGGTTTCCTCTATCATAATCGCTCCTCTTTCACCTCAGCTGCCAAACTAACCCTGATTCAGATGACCATCCTACCCATGCTCGATTACGGAGACGTAATGTACACATGATCAATTAAATGTATAGATCGGCAAGCAAGGGTGCTCTCCAGCGGCTAGATGTACTTTAAAATTGAATTGTATATTGTGAATTGTTCACTATATTTCACCTTTAACCTTATCGAGAAACATATTTTTGCACTAATCTAATAGAAACAATTTAAATTGTGTGAAGAAAATCACCAGTAGCAGCTTTGTACAAAATGTATAATGATTAAAATAACAAGATCTCCTATTATTTATAAACCCACAAGATACAACCACAACAAGATCTCCTGTTATTTTCTTCTCTGTTATTAAAGGCTGCAATATGAAACTTTTGGGAGCAACTGACCAAATTCACATAGAAATGCAAGTTATAGATCTGTCATTCTCATTGAAAGCAAGTCTAAGAAGCGGTAGATCTGTTCCATGTGTGTTATTTCTATGCTTCCCGTTCTTAAGTTAAATGTTTGTCTTTTGCTTTCCGTTTTGTACACCAGCTTCAAACAACTGAAAACTGTTTTTGATGATACAATGGTTCTCTACACTGTACTTGCTTGTTTTGTCACGTAAACAGAAATAAGGCAAACTATTAGAATTTTTGCAACCAGGAAATGGCAGAGTGATTTATGCATAGTTCATCTTTAATGATTTATAAACTACCTACACAATCAAGAAAACAGTCATTCTGTAGGTAGAACAGAAGTTGAACATTTTGTGGGCGTGAACGTACTTATTTTTCATGTTGTTTTCTTTTCTTTTATCTTAAATTATTAATTGAAACAAAAGGGACTTATCAACTCTTTATCTTTTGTTTTTTTCCCCAGATAACTGAGTCAGGCAAGGAGACGCTACCGACATGGCTGCATTGGGACTGGAAGAGAAACATCCTACAGGGTCTACCACTGGGGGAGGACAAGGGTGTCCACTATATCTCCGTCTCCACATCCAACGGCAGCCAGGATATCTTCTCCGTCGAGGTTCACCCAGAAGAGCACGCTGACACAGACCCGATCCAGGTAGCCATCCAGTCAGCGTCCAACAACTCCAACAACGAGGTACAGCCATTCGTCTGTGGCAACGAGGAGCCGGTGACGGTGCTCACAGTGATTCTGGATGCCGACCTGACCAAAATGAGCTCCAGACAGAGGGTGGAGCTGCTGGGCAAGATGAAGAAGTTCTCTGGCGTGGCGCTCCAGCACATGAAGATACTTCCTGTGGTCAACAACAGATTGTTCGATATGTCTGCCTTCATGGCCGGACCAGGAAATGCCAAAAAGGTGGTGGAGAACGGAGCCCTGTTATCCTGGAAGCTGGGCTGTTCCCTGGACCAGAGTAACGTCCCTAATATTAGTAGGGTCCAGGCGCCGGCTAAAGAGGGCACTATGTCGGCTCAGTTGGGATATCCGGTCGTCGGTTGGCACATCGCCAACAAGAAGCCTCATATCCCAAAACGGGTGAGGCGCCAGCTCAACAATACGCCTACTCCTGTTCTAGCTTTGCTTCCCCCAACGTCTGTCGTCGAGCCCCCTGTTCGCATTGTACCCACCCTATCGTCACCTGCCATTGCTGCCCCCACAGACAGCTCTGCCCCACCCATGAGAGGGCCTGTGCCCTTGCCCATGAAGCCCACGATCCGTGTCAGAGACTCTTATTCCCACACTCCTACTCAGGGTGCACCCCTGCCAACCAGAGTGATGGAGTCCACTAGTACCATCTCCATTGAACCCACCATGACCAGGCATACCGTTGTGGAAGCTACGCCGACACTCCCTCCACCCACCACAGTCGCCACCAGAAAGCCAACCAAGAAACCAAAGAGACCGAAGACTACTCCGATTCCAAGGGAGCCCAAGACCACAACAGCCAAACCAGCCAGGCGCACCACCCCTTCGTCCATCGTGCCTGACCCAAGAAACGAGAAACCAGATCTCCGCAACCCCATCGATCAGGTCAATGCCTTCGTGGGCACATATTTTGAAGTGAAAATCCCATCCGATACTTTCTTTGACAAAGAGGACGGTACGACAGACAAGCTGAGGTTGACATTGAGGATGAACCACAACGAAGTGGTCGGAGATGATTCCTGGATACAGTTTAATAGCACAAGTCAGCTGCTGTACGGTCTACCTGACTCGAACCACATCGGGAAGCACGAGTACTTCATGCAGGCCACCGATAAGGGCGGTCTGAACGCGATCGACGCCTTTGAGGTCCGTGTGAACCGCTGGGCTTCCAACGATAAGTCCCCGGTTTTGTTCCAGGCTCGCTTCCACGGGGAACCTCACCAGGTGACCAACGACATCCACAAGAAGATTTTGCTCATCAAGAAACTGGCATACTCTTTCGGGGACCGCAACAGCAGCACAGTCACCCTGAGGAACATCACCAAGGGATCCATCATGGTGGCGTGGACCAACAACAGCCTTCAACAGAACCCCTGTCCCAAGGAGCAGATCCAGACCATGTCCAGGAGGATCTCTGACGCCCAGGGAAGGCCCTCCCAGACATTCATCTCCACCATGGAACCTGAATTCAAACCCATCGACATCAAGATCAAAGGAACGGGTGCCTGCCGGAACTACATGTTCGTGCCGCCAAGTGAAATCACCATTCCTATACCCCCGGCCGTCACCCCGACGCTCGGCGCCGGACGCCAGAGCACGGACGACGTCTACCTCCACACGGTCATCCCTGCAGTGGTGGTGGCAGCCATATTGCTGATCGCCGGCATCATCGCCATGATCTGCTACCGTAAGAAGCGCAAGGGCAAGCTGACCATCGAGGACCAGGCTACCTTCATTAAGAAGGGGGTGCCCATAATCTTTGCAGACGAGCTTGACGACTCCAAGCCCCCTCCGTCCTCCTCCATGCCCCTCATCCTGCAGGAGGAGAAACCCCCACTGCCTCCGCCAGAGTACCCCAACATGGCCAGTCCAGAGACCACCCCCCTGAACCAGGACCTTCTGGGGGAGTACACAGCTCTGAGGGATGAGGATCCCAATGCCCCTCCCTACCAGCCTCCACCCCCTTTCACTGTCCCCATGGAAGGTAAAGGATCTCGTCCAAAGAACATGACCCCCTACAGATCCCCACCACCTTACGTGCCACCCTAAGGTTAGCTGGCTCCTCCAGAGGAGGAGAGGGGAAGCAGGGGGGACTTGTAACCGTCTCACACCAGTGTTGTCTGTTTGGGAGTAAGGGGTGGGAGGAGGAGGGTAGAGGCTCTGCAAAGTGGTAATGAACTTTGGACATTTTGGGTTGGGAGGGTTTTGTGCTGATCTGATCAAGGCTGAGTTAAGGTTGAACAATGGGAGGGAGGGAGAACTAGGTGGTAGCCTCGGCAACAGTAGCCACAACAATGACACTATTCAGTCTCTCGTCGTCTCATTGGCTACAGCTGAACAGCTAGATTGAGAAGACACACCCCCTCCTGTCCCAGCAACTTTTTCTCTATTTGAAACTAAATGGCCTTTTTGTTTAATTTTGTGTCTTTGGTTCTGGTTTTCTTCTGTTTTTTGACTTGACTTTAAGATCAAACTACTTGCCTTTTTAAATCTTCTTTTATCTTGAATAATACAAGAGGACGATAAACAAACACACTGCGGGCAAAAAGGTTTTTAATGATGAGATAGAGAGTTCAATGAATGAAAACAAACACAACATAATCATGTTGATCTGGGACAACCCTGCAGACAGCTGAACACAATGGCTGATCGATGTGGAGGTGGCTGTTTGGATTCAATAAGGTTTGCCTTTTAACACTAATTGTATATTTTTACCCTTATTTACACAATGTCTCGTCAAGATGAGCATAACAAAGGTAGCCTAAAAGAATAATTAGAAATTAGTATAAAAAAATAAATATTTTGTTTTATTTTTTTCTAAACTTATATCTTTTAAGGTTAGATTAGATTAGATAGATAGATAGATAGATAGATAGATAGATAGATAGATAGATAGATAGATAGATAGATAGATAGATAGATAGATAGATAGATAGATAGATAGATAGATAGATAGATAGATAGATAGATAGGATTGTTTTGGTGGCGGTGGAGCAGATCTCCTGACTGAAATAGCCTGCAGGATCTCATTTTCTCCCGATCAGAAAGGAACGGTACACTTAGTAGGTAGGCCTAGTCAGGGTTAATGAACGTTAACATGGAAGGCAATGACAACCAGATGGTTGCCCTGGCCTTGTTATTACCAGATGGTTACCCTGGCCTGGTTATTACCAGATGGTTACCCTGGCCTGGTTATTACCAGATGGTTACCCTGGCCTGGTTATTACCAGATGGGTACCCTGGCCTTGTTATTACCAGATGGTTACCCTGGCCTGGTTATTACCAGATGGGTACCCTGGCCTGGTTATTACCAGATGGTTACCCTGGCCTGGTTATTACCAGATGGTTACCCTGGCCTGGTTATTACCAGATGGTTAGCCTGGCCTGGTTATTACCAGATGGTTACCCTGGCCTGGTTATTACCAGATGGTTACCCTGGCCTGGTTATTACCAGATGGTTACCCTGGCCTGGTTATTACCAGATGGTTAGCCTGGCCTGGTTATTACCAGATGGTTAGCCTGGCCTGGTTATTACCAGATGGGTACCCTGGCCTGGTTATTACCAGATGGTTAGCCTGGCCGGGTTATTACCAGATGGGTACCCTGGCCTGGTTATTACAAGATGGGTACCCTGGCCTGGTTATTATTATTAGATCTCTTGTTTTTACTTTGCCTGAGTTTCCCAAAGCCACCCAAAATCATTCAAGAGAGAAAAATAACACAATACAATGCCCCTTTTTTACTATTCTTGTTTAAAATGGGTTAAAATGAGTATCATAATCCGAATATGGTCATAACATTGACAATTTGAATGCCATTTTGCCTTTATGGTGATGCGACAAGTGTCTTCTGTAAATAACGATGGATCGGCCTGTGTGTATTTTTAGTCCAAAAAAAAACGTTTTGTGTAAATCAGATGTGGAAAAAAGCCTCCTGCAGTTTATTTTAGACAAGGGGGTCATTATTTTTTTATGTAGTGATGATGCTCTTGTTTTCACAGCATACAGTTTAGGGCTGTTGAGAGTGATTGAGAATGTCCTGAAAGGGATACAGCATGTATTCACAACTCAAATGTCATTGTTGAGAGGAGGGTAGGAGAGTTAGAGGGAGAGAAAGAAAGAAATGGGAATATCCCAATTACAAGATTACCAGAAAACACATAAAAAAATGGTTAATAAAATCTCTATCTAATTTTTTACACCGTTTTTGATACAGCATCAAATTGTTTTAAAAAAAAATCTATAAATACATGAATAGTGTACTGCAATTTGTAAAATATTAGAGTAGAGAATTGATTCCTTATTATATACCTTTTCTCATTGGTCACCTATTTCAAGGGATTATTTTACATGTTTTGCCATATTGTCGAATTGAAATGCACCTCCTGTTATACAGTCGGAATGACCTGTTTTATTTCATGTTCAAATTCTTCTTCACTGACGACTTTGAAAGTGACCCTTTGCAATAATGTAAGGTGCTCCCTGGTGGTGGTGGTGAGTGGTCAATGCAGGTTAGATGAGTGATGATGTACTACACGCATAATGATGATGATGCGCACGCATAATGATGATGATGATGTACACGCATAATGATGATGATGATGATGATGTACACGCATAATGATGATGATGATGATGTACACGCATAATGATGATGATGATGATGTGCACGCATAATGATGACGATGTACCTACATAGTTTGTTTTTGTCAGAAACCAAGTGTTGCTTTTTGAGTGTCCATTTATTATGGAAGCCGACCTCCGTCTATCTATATCCAGATAATACTTCTTCACACGTTTGAAATTCTAATCCAACAAGTCCCAATAGTATTTCGAATGAATGAATCATCTATATTTATATATATATAACAGAGTGGATTATGATGGTATATCTTGCTTGGTATGTTGCCGTACATTATAATATAGAGATGTATTTTTTATGGATGAGTTTGGGTTATAATTGGTTTTCTAATGCTTCCCCATATTGATGAGACAATATGGCTACGTCCATAGAGGTTTCATTAAGACGTGTTATCCATCTATCTAATCACGTCAGCCATTTTGACACCTCTTGATTCCTGTCACAGTAACTGGTTCATAATTCTGTCTCCTTGAACTAAAACTGGTATTATTCATCTTGACTAGATGACACATTTTTGACGTGGAACCTGGAACCGTTCAAAAAAACATGTTGGTAGATCTCCATTCAGTTCAATGTTTCCATCAGACTCACCGCCATGAAATACAGATTAGGTTTATGAGTTATATGTAAAATAACTTGCTGACCCCCCCCCGCGTCCACAGATCATGTCATCACTTCAGCTATTTTGATTTCTGACGAGGAACAAGCTGCAGTAGGTGTCCTAGATGGTTTATCCCAATAGGGTTGTTAGTTAGTCAAATAATAAATATATAGTTACATATGACAGTTACTGAGATCGACAAAGATTTTGTCCCCACGTTTGAGTGAGATTTATAGAACAATAGGTAAGTAGATAGTACAAGGACGTTTTTTTGGTTTATATATATTTTTTAGTGGCGTAGTCATTTCAGCATTAAGTTCCATTCATTCGTTAGGCTAGCAAAAGAATCGGCCTTAGTTACACTGAGTCAAATCCTAACTTAAGATAAGCACGTGTGACACACACTCAAGCACACATGTTGTGTTAAAACCCGTACATGTCCATAAGTGAAAGTGTTAGTGACGTGTGTTTCTCAAATTCGGGTTTTAATCCCGTTTGACTCAAATTAAGAGGAGATGATGATGTTCAGATTGTGCAAAGCTTAACGGAGAAGAAACCAACGATGCAAAAAAAAAATTAAAAAATGTAATCGCAGTCGGTAACTGGTTCAAATGCCTTGTTGACAGAATATCATATCTGTTGGCTACATTTCAGTTACATTTCAGTTGCATTACAGTTCAGATATCAGCAACGGTATTGCAAAAGATATGGAATCCACAAAAAAAAAACATTATTCTTTTCATTTAGGACACGATAGCTGTCCTGAAAGATACACGTTAAGGCGTGTCAAACTTTACGTTTTGTTTAAGCCGAAGGACGAGTGCCCTCCATCGCATTAGCTTTTCTGTGTTGTTCATTTTCTTTCATTAGATTTCCTTCTTTTTTTTGCCCATTTGAAATGTAGAGATTGGTGTGTGTGTGTGTCAAATCAAATCAGCCTTAGAAATGAATTTCTTCATATGCAGCGAGCAGGACTGACTGAAGGCCTCCTACGCCCTGACAAGGTGCATATTTTACTATATTATTTTGTTTGCTATAGAGAATGTTTTCTTCATTTAGTTTTTACATTCATGAGTGAATTGGTACTTACAATTGGAATAATGATGATAGTAACAATAGTGATAGTGATGATTATAAGAATTACAAGAATAATATGGTTATCATAATGGTTTCAGGGGGACATTATACACTGTTTGTCCTTCATTTTTGTCATTTTGTTACTTGAAATACCTGTTTCCACCCCCACCGCCTTCCCAATAAAAATGGGACTCCTCTGGTTCGTAAACAAAATGGTTGCCAAAGTACAGCGCAGTGAAAAGTTATTTTGGCTTGTCTTAACACATTGCCACGTATCAGACAGACGTTCAATTGACATGCTAAAACACATGACAAAGAGCTAGCCTCTCTGTAAGCCACCCCATGGGGAAGAAGGAAGGAGTGAGGAATTAGAGGGATGATACCCCATGGGGAAGGAGGGAGGAATTAGAGGGATGATACCCCATGGGGAGGAATTAGAGGGATGATACCCCATGGGGAGGAATTAGAGGGATGATACCCCATGGGGAGGATTTAGAGGGATGATACCCCATGGGGAGGATTTAGAGGGATGCTACCCCATGGGGAAGGAGGAAGGAGGGAGGATTTAGAGGGATGTTACCCCATGGGGAAGGAGGAAGGAGGGAGGAATTAGAGGGATGATACCCCATGGGGAGGATTTAGAGGGATGCTACCCCATGGGGAAGGATGGAGGAATTAGAGGGATGATACCCCATGGGGAGGAATTAGAGGGATGATACCCCATGGGGAAGGAGGGAGGAATTAGAGGGATGATACCCCATGGGGAGGAATTAGAGGGATGATACCCCATGGGGAAGGAGGGAGGAATTAGAGGGATGATACCCCATGGGGAGGAATTAGAGGGATGCTACCCCATGGGGAAGAAGGAAGGAGTGAGGAATTAGAGGGATGATACCCCATGGGGAAGGAGGGAGGAATTAGAGGGATGCTACCCCATGGGGAAGGAGGGAGGAATTAGAGGGATGATACCCCATGGGGAGGAATTAGAGGGATGATACCCCATGGGGAGGAATTAGAGGGATGATACCCCATGGGGAAGAAGGGAGGAATTAGAGGGATGATACCCCATGGGGAGGAATTAGAGGGATGATACCCCATGGGGAGGAATTAGAGGGATGATACCCCATGGGGAAGAAGTGAGGAATTAGAGGGATGATACCCCATGGGGAAGAAGTGAGGAATTAGAGGGATGATACCCCATGGGGAAGAAGTGAGGAATTAGAGGGATGATACCCCATGGGGAGGAATTAGAGGGATGATACCCCATGGGGAGGATTTAGAGGGATGATACCCCATGGTGAGGATTTAGAGGGATGCTACCCCATGGGGAAGGAGGAAGGAGGGAGGATTTAGAGGGATGTTACCCCATGGGGAAGGAGGAAGAAGTGAGGAATTAGAGGGATGATACCCCATGGGGAGGAATTAGAGGGATGATACCCCATGGGGAGGAATTAGAGGGATGATACCCCATGGGGAGGATTTAGAGGGATGATACCCCATGGGGAGGAATTAGAGGGATGATACCCCATGGGGAGGATTTAGAGGGATGCTACCCCATGGGGAAGGAGGAAGGAGGGAGGAATTAGAGGGATGCTACCCCATGGGGAAGGAGGGAGGAATTAGAGGGATGATACCCCATGGGGAGGAATTAGAGGGATGATACCCCATGGGGAGGAATTAGAGGGATGATACCCCATGGGGAGGAATTAGAGGGATGATACCCCATGGGGAGGAATTAGAGGGATGATACCCCATGGGGAAGGAGGGAGGAATTAGAAGGATGATACCCCATGGGGAGGAATTAGAGGGATGATACCCCATGGGGAGGAATTAGAGGGATGATACCCCATGGGGAGGAATTAGAGGGATGATACCCCATGGGGAGGAAGGAAGGAGTGAGGATTTAGAGGGATGATACCCCATGAATGCACCAATTTGTAAGTCGCTCTGGATAAGAGCGTCTGCTAAATGACTTAAATGTAAATGGGGAAGAAGGAAGGAGGAAATAGAGGGAAGCTAAATAAGACTGAGAAAATGCATATTGAAGGAAAAAGGTTTTCCATCTGGAGCGGTCGGGAAAAGCCTGACTATTGTCCTTGACCACAGGGAACTTACGACCAAGAGAAGAGGGCCGTACACACGTATGAATGCTTGAGTAAACAATGCATGGTGAAAAATGCATTTTTCTTCTCCTGTGTTTTAATAACATTGTTTTATTTATGCCACTAGACACTGTATGTTGAAATCTTGTATTAAAAAAAAAAAAAAAAAAAAACTGTTTTCACCCAACTGTTATTGTGACCTTCTCTTATTGGCTTGTTTGGTCTTGAACCAATGGGCGTGTTTCATCCTTGACGGACATGTATTTCATTTGTACCAGAAAGCTCAACAACAACTAAAAATGTATATCGGCTGCAACGAGAAGCGTGTCGTACTCAACGCTATCTGTCCAGTATCCTTGTGATAGCAGAAAGCAGTTCTATTGTGATCTGCGTAGCTTTCAATGAACTTACACCTATATCGAACCCAAAGACGCTGTGTAAGAGCAGCATTTGTTGTTTCTTTTTCGTCACATATATCCCTCAAGCTACTTTATATGGGTTTAAGAAACACGTGGGTTTTTTTCTGTAGCTGTGACATTGCAGAGAGGTTTGTGTGGGGACGATGACGGTGTCTTTTCAAATGAAGGAAGGTGAATACTGATAAAATGTTAGTCAATCGAATTTCAATCAATCGAATGTATTTATATAGCCCTTCGCACATCAGCTGATATCTCAAAGTGCTGTACAGAAACCCAGCCTAAAACCCCAAACAGCAAGCAATGCAGGTGTAGAAGCACTAAAATATTAATGATAAACGTTCAATAACGGATGGTAAACTTTGACATTGATTTTGACTGTTTGACAACATTGTCTAGCAGCATAGAATAATGTTTATGTTTTAGCAATGCTGTTTGATCTATACCCGTGGAGTGGTCCCCTATCAACACTATTCTATACCCATGGAGTGGTCCCCTATCAACACTATTCTATACCCGTGGAGTGGTCCCCTATCAACACTATTCTATACCCATGGAGTGGTCCCCTATCAACACTATTCTATACCCATGGAGTGGTCCCCTATCAACACTATTCTATACCCATGGAGTGGTCCCCTATCAACACTATTCTATACCCATGGAGTGGTCCCCTATCAACACTATTCTATACCCATGGAGTGGTCCCCTATCAACACTATTCTATACCCATGGAGTGGTCCCCTATCAACACTATTCTATAACCTTGGAGTGGCCCCTATCAGCACTATTCTATACCCATGGAGTGGTCCCCTATCAACACTATGCTATACCCTTGGAGTGGTCGCCTATCAACACTATTCTATACCCATAGAGTGGTCCCCTATCAGCACTATTCTATACCCATAGAGTGGTCCCTGATCAACACTATTCTATACCCTTGGAGTGGTCCCCTATCAACACTATTCTATACCCTTGGAGTGGTCCCCTATCAGCACTATTCTAATCCCATGGAGTGGTCCCCTATCAACACTATTTTATACCCTTGTAGTGGTCCCCTATCAACACTATTCTATACCCATGGAGTGGTCCCCTATCAACACTATTCTATACCCTTGGAGTGGTCCCCTATCAACACTATTCTATACCCATGGAGTGGTCCCCTATCAACACTATTCTATACCCATGGAGTGGTCCCCTATCAACACTATTCTATACCCTTGGAGTGGTCCCCTATCAACACTATTCTATACCCATGGAGTGGTCCCCGATCAGCACTATTCTATACCCTTGGAGTGGTCCCCTATCAACACTATTTTATACCCTTGGAGTGGTCCCCTATCAACACTATTCTATACCCATGGAGTGGTCCCTGATCAACACTATTCTATACCCTTGGAGTGGTCCCCTATCAACACTATTCTATACCCTTGGAGTGGTCCCCTATCAACACTATTCTATACCCATGGAGTGGTCCCCTATCAACACTATTCTATACCCTTGGAGTGGTCACCTATCAGCACTATTCTATACCCATGGAGTGGTCCCCTATCAACACTATTCTATACCCTGGGAGTGGTCCCCTATCAACACTATTCTATACCCATGGAGTGGTCCCCTATAAACACTATTCTATACCCTTGGAGTGGTCCTCTATCAACAATATTCTATACCCATGGAGTGGTCCCCTATCAGCACTATTCTATACCCATGGAGTGGTCCCCTATCAACACTATTCTATACCCATGGAGTGGTCCCCTATCAACACTATTCTATACCCTTGGAGTGGTCCCCTATCGACACTATTCTATACCCATGGAGTGGTCCCCGATCAGCACTATTCTATACCCTTGGAGTGGTCCCTGATCAACACTAGTCTATACTCATGGAGTGGTCCCCTATCAACACTAGTCTATACTCATGGAGTGGTCCCCTATCAGCACTATTCTATAACCATGGAGTGGTCCCCTATCAACACTATTCTATTCCCTTGGAGTGGTCCCCTATCAACACTATTCTATACCCATGGAGTGGTCTCCTATCAACACTATTCTATACCATTGGAGTGGTCCCCTATCAACAATATTCTATACCCTTGGAGTGGCCCCTATCAACACTATTCTATTCTCTTGGAGTGGTCCCCTATCAACACTATTCTATTCTCTTGGAGTGGTCCCTGATCAACACTATTCTATACCCTTGGAGTGGTCCCCTATCAACACTATTCTATTCTCTTGGAGTGGTCCCTGATCAACACTATTCTATACCCTTGGAGTGGTCCTCTATCAACACTAGTCTATACTCATGGAGTGGTCCCCTATCAGCACTATTCTATACCCATGGAGTGGTCCCCTATCAACACTATTCTATACCCTTGGAGTGGTCCCCTATCGACACTATTCTATACCCATGGAGTGGTCCCCGATCAGCACTATTCTATACCCTTGGAGTGGTCCCTGATCAACACTAGTCTATACTCATGGAGTGGTCCCCTATCAACACTAGTCTATACTCATGGAGTGGTCCCCTATCAGCACTATTCTATACCCATGGAGTGGTCCCCTATCAATACTATTCTATTCCCTTGGAGTGGTCCCCTATCAACACTATTCTATACCCATGGAGTGGTCCCCTATCAACACTATTCTATACCATTGGAGTGGTCCCCTATCAACAATATTCTATACCCTTGGAGTGGCCCCTATCAACACTATTCTATTCCCTTGGAGTGGTCCCCTATCAACACTATTCTATACCCTTGGAGTGGTCCCCTATCAACACTATTCCAGACCCATGGAGTGGTCCCCTATCAACACTATTCTATTCCCTTGGAGTGGTCCCCTATCAACACTATTCTATACCCATGGAGTGGTCCCCTATCAGCACTATTCTATACCCTTGGAGTGGTCCCTGATCAACACTAGCCTATACCCTTGGAGGGGGTCCCGATCAACACTATTCTATACCCATGGAGTGGTCCCCTATCAACAATATTCTATACCATGGAGTGGTCCGCTATCAACACTATGCTATACCCATGGAGTGGTCCCCTATCAGCACAATTCTATACCATGGAGTGGTCCCCTATCAACACTATTCTATACCCATGGAGTGGTCCCCTATCAGCACTATTCTACACCCATGGAGTGGTCCCCTATCAACACTATGCTATACCCTTTGAGTTGTCCCCTATCAACACTATGCTTTACCCTTGGAGTGGTCCCCGATCAACACTATTCTATACCCATGGAGTGGTCCCTGATCAACACTATTCTATACCCGTGGAGTGGTCCCTGATCAACACTATTCTATACCCATGGAGTGGTCCCCTATCAACACTATTCTATACCCTTTGAGTGGTCCCCTATCAGCACTGTTCTATACCTTTGGAGTGGTCCCCTATCAACACTATTCTATACCCATGGAGTGGTACCCTATCAACACTATTCTATACCCATGGAGTGGTCCCTGATCAACACTATTCTATACCCTTGGAGTGTTCCCTGATCAACACTATTCTATACCCATAGAGTGGTCCCCTATCAGCACTGTTCTATACCTTTGGAGTGGTCCCCTATCAACACTAATCTATACCCATGGAGTGGTCCCCTATCAGCACTATTCTATACCTTTGGAGTGGTCCCCTATCAACACTATTCTATACCCATGGAGTGGTCCCTGATCAACACTAGTCTATACCCATGGAGTGGTCCCCTATCAAACATTATTCTATACCCTTGTAGTGGTCCCCTATCAGCACTGTTCTATACCCTTGGAGTGGTCCCCTATCAAACACTATTCTTTACCCTTGGAGTGGTCCCCTATCAAAACTATTCTATACCCATGGAGTGGTCCCCTATCAACACTATTCTATACCCTTGGAGTGGGTCCCGATCAACACTATTCTATACCCTTGGAGTGGGTCCCGATCAACACTATTCTATTCCCTTGGAGTGGTCCCCTATCAACACTATTCTATACCCATGGAGTGGTCCCTGATCAACACTAGTCTATACTCATGGAGTGGTCCCCTATCAACACTAGTCTATACTCATGGAGTGGTCCCCTATCAGCACTATTCTATACCCATGGAGTGGTCCCCTATCAATACTATTCTATTCCCTTGGAGTGGTCCCCTATCAACACTATTCTATACCCATGGAGTGGTCCCCTATCAACACTATTCTATACCATTGGAGTGGTCCCCTATCAACAATATTCTATACCCTTGGAGTGGCCCCTATCAACACTATTCTATTCCCTTGGAGTGGTCCCCTATCAACACTATTCTATACCCTTGGAGTGGTCCCCTATCAACACTATTCCAGACCCATGGAGTGGTCCCCTATCAACACTATTCTATTCCCTTGGAGTGGTCCCCTATCAACACTATTCTATACCCATGGAGTGGTCCCCTATCAGCACTATTCTATACCCTTGGAGTGGTCCCTGATCAACACTAGCCTATACCCTTGGAGGGGGTCCCGATCAACACTATTCTATACCCATGGAGTGGTCCCCTATCAACAATATTCTATACCATGGAGTGGTCCGCTATCAACACTATGCTATACCCATGGAGTGGTCCCCTATCAGCACAATTCTATACCATGGAGTGGTCCCCTATCAACACTATTCTATACCCATGGAGTGGTCCCCTATCAGCACTATCCTACACCCATGGAGTGGTCCCCTATCAACACTATGCTATACCCTTTGAGTTGTCCCCTATCAACACTATGCTTTACCCTTGGAGTGGTCCCCGATCAACACTATTCTATACCCATGGAGTGGTCCCTGATCAACACTATTCTATACCCATGGAGTGGTCCCTGATCAACACTATTCTATACCCATGGAGTGGTCCCCTATCAACACTATTCTATACCCTTTGAGTGGTCCCCTATCAGCACTGTTCTATACCTTTGGAGTGGTCCCCTATCAACACTATTCTATACCCATGGAGTGGTACCCTATCAACACTATTCTATACCCATGGAGTGGTCCCTGATCAACACTATTCTATACCCTTGGAGTGGTCCCTGATCAACACTATTCTATACCCATAGAGTGGTCCCCTATCAGCACTGTTCTATACCTTTGGAGTGGTCCCCTATCAACACTAATCTATACCCATGGAGTGGTCCCCTATCAGCACTATTCTATACCTTTGGAGTGGTCCCCTATCAACACTATTCTATACCCATGGAGTGGTCCCTGATCAACACTAGTCTATACCCATGGAGTGGTCCCCTATCAAACATTATTCTATACCCTTGTAGTGGTCCCCTATCAGCACTGTTCTATACCCTTGGAGTGGTCCCCTATCAAACACTATTCTTTACCCTTGGAGTGGTCCCCTATCAAAACTATTCTATACCCATGGAGTGGTCCCCTATCAACACTATTCTATACCCTTGGAGTGGGTCCCGATCAACACTATTCTATACCCTTGGAGTGGGTCCCGATCAACACTATTCTATTCCCTTGGAGTGGTCCCCTATCAACACTATTCTATACCCATGGAGTGGTCCCCTATCAGCACTATTCTATACCCTTGGAGTGGTCCCCTATCAACACTTTTCTATACCCATGGAGTGGTCCCCTATCAGCACTATTCTATACCCATGGAGTGGTCCCTGATCAACACTATTCTATACCCTTGGAGTGGTCCCCTATCAACACTATTCTATACCCTTGGAGTGGTCCCCTATCAGCACTATTTTATACCCTTGGAGTGGTCCCCTATCAACACTATTCTATACCCATGGAGTGGTCCCCTATCAACACTTTTCTATACCCATGGAGTGGTCCCCTATCAGCACTATTTTATACCCTTGGAGTGGTCCCCTATCAACACTATTCTATACCCATGGAGTGGTCCCCTATCAACACTATTCTATACCCATGGAGTGGTCCGCTATCAACACTATTCTATACCCATGGAGTGGTCCCCTATCAACAATATTCTATACCTTTTGAGTGGTCCCCTATCAACACTATTCTATACCCTTGGAGTGGTCCCCTATCAACACTGTTCTATACCCTTGGAGTGGTCCCCTATCAACACTATTCTATACCCATGGAGTGGTCCCCTATCAGCACTATTCTATACCCTTGGCGTGGTCCCCTATCAGCACTATTCTATACCCATGGAGTGGTCCCCTATCAACACTATTCTATACCTTTTGAGTGGCCCCCTATCAACACTATTCTATACCGTTGGAGTGGTCCCTGATCAACACTATTCTATACCCTTGGAGTGGTCACCTATCAGCACTATTCTATACCTTTGGAGTGGTCCCCTATCAACACTATACTATACCCATGGAGTGGTCCCCTATCAGCACTATTCTATACCTTTGGAGTGGTTAACAAACACTTAAAACGTTGGATCCTACAGTACATGGGCTCTATCTCAATTTGTTTTTCCGTGATAATCTCACTTCCTGCTTCCTCAACCATATTGGTGAAGAAAGTCCGAGTACCCTCCCCTCAGACCTTCTCCAATCCGTTTTGAGATGGATATGTGGTGAATGGATGCGATGATTCAAGAAGATTATTTTGGGGGGAAAAAGGGATTGTTTAAACTGTTATACTACAGCATTGTTAAATACAAATTTTTGATTGGGTTGAAGGGCATTCTGGAATGGACGTTAAAACCAGATAACGGGACAGATAATTGGGTGGCTTTGATGCAATAAGCACCTTCGCATGCAGACTGTTTCTGTAAACCAACAACCACACAAACTGAAATTGTGGGTACATTTGAAAGCTGGCTAGCTAGCATTGATTTGTTTCCGCAGAGATGCATTTTTGGGGGGCATTATCTCGATGAACATGATTTTCTCCGGTTCCCTCCTCCACTAAAACCTTCCCAAATGTTTCTTGTTTCACCAGCTGATTTCCACAACTGATATTTTAGAATTCTGTTGTCATATTGGCAGGTTTGTTAGCAACAAACCTACACTACACAAAAATATAAACGCAACATGCAACAATGTCAAAGATTTGACTGAGTTACAGTTCACTTTGGTTTTTCCTTTCAATTAAGCCCTAGACAACCAGGTGAGGGGAGTTCCTTACTAATTAGTGACCTAGACAACCAGGTGAGGGGAGTTCCTTACTAATTAGTGACCTAGACAACCAGGCGAGGGGAGTTCCTTACTAATTAGTGACCTAGACAACCAGGTGAGGGGAGTTCCTTACTAATTAGTGACCTAGACAACCAGGTGAGGGGAGTTCCTTACTAATTAGGTTACCTAGACAGCCAGGTAAGGGGAGTTCCTTACTAACTAGTGACCTAGACAACCAGGTGAGGGGAGTTCCTTACGAATTAGTGACCTAGACAACCAGGTGAGGGGAGTTCCTTACTAATTAGTGACCTAGACAACCAGGTGAGGGGAGTTCCTTACTAATTAGTGAACTAGACAACCAGGTGAGGGGAGTTCCTTACTAATTAGTGACCTAGACAACCAGGTGAGGGGAGTTCCTTACTAATTAGTGACCTAGACAACCAGGTGAGGGTAGTTCCTTACTAATTAGTGACCTTGACAACCAGGTTCGGAGTTCCTTACTAATCAGTGACCTAGACAACCAAGTGAGGGGGGTTCCTTACTAATTAGTGACCTAGACAACCAGGTGAGGGGAGTTCCTTACTAATTAGTGACCTTGACAACCAGGTGAGGGGAGTTCCTTACTAATTAGTGACCTAGACAACCAGGTGAGGGGAGTTCCTTACTAATTAGTGACCTAGACAACCAGGTGAGGGGGGTTCCTTAATAATTAGTGACCTAGACAACCAGGTGAGGGGAGTTCCTTACTAATTAGTGACCTAGACAACCAGGTGAGGGGAGTTCCTTACTAACTAGTGACCTAGACAACCAGGTGAGGGGAGTTCCTTACGAATTAGTGACCTAGACAACCAGGTGAGGGGAGTTCCTTACTAATTAGTGACCTAGACAACCAGGTGAGGGGAGTTCCTTACTAATTAGTGAACTAGACAACCAGGTGAGGGGAGTTCCTTACTAATTAGTGACCTAGACAACCAGGTGAGGGGAGTTCCTTACTAATTAGTGACCTAGACAACCAGGTGAGGGTAGTTCCTTACTAATTAGTGACCTTGACAACCAGGTGAGGGGAGTTCCTTACTAATTAGTGACCTAGACAACCAGGTGAGGGGGGTTCCTTACTAATTAGTGACCTAGACAACCAGGTGAGGGGAGTTCCTTACTAATTAGTGACCTTGACAACCAGGTGAGGGGAGTTCCTTACTAATTAGTGACCTAGACAACCAGGTGAGGGGAGTTCCTTACTAATTAGTGACCTAGACAACCAGGTGAGGGGGGTTCCTTAATAATTAGTGACCTAGACAACCAGGTGAGGGGAGTTCCTTACTAATTAGTGACCTAGACAACCAGGTGAGGGGGGTTCCTTACTAATTAGTGACCTAGACAACCAGGTGAGGGGAGTTCCTTACGAATTAGTGACCTAGACAACCAGGTGAGGGGAGTTCCTTACTAATTAGTGACCTAGACAACCAGGTGAGGGGAGTTCCTTACTAATTAGTGACCTAGACAACCAGGTGAGGGGAGTTCCTTACTAATTAGTGACCTTAATTAATCAAGCACAAGGGTGGTGCGAATCTCAATTCAATTCAAAGTGATTTATTGGCATGGGAAACATATGTTAACATTGCCAAAGAAAGTGAGGTATATAATAAACAAAAGGGAAATAAATAATAAACAATGAACAATAAACATTACACATACAGAAGTGCCAAAAGAATAGAGACATTTCAAATGTCATATGTCTATTGTTGTAACAATATGCAAATAGTTAAAGTACAAAAGTGAAAACAAAAATAGGTTGTTGTTACAATGGTGTTTGTTCTTCACTGGTTGACTGTTTCTTGTGGCAACAGGTCACACATCTTGTTGCTGTGACAGCCAAATAGCATTTCAGTTTGCTCAGTTTTTTTTCTCTCCAATGTGTCAAGTAATTATCTTTTATATTTCTCATGATTGGGTTGGGTCTAATTGTTTTGCTGTGCTGGTGCTCTGTGGGGTCTGTTTGTGTTTGTGAACAGAGCCCCAGGACCAGCTTGCTTAGGGGACTCTTCTCTAGGTTCATCTCCCTGTATTGCTCTGCATGCATTATTTGGTGTTTTATGTTGTACACTGCATGCAGAGTCTCAATTTGGTGTTTGTCCCATTTTGTGAATCCTTGGTTGGTGAGCAGACACCAGACCTCACAACCATAAAGGACAATGGGTTCTATAACTGATTCAAGTATTTTTAGCCAGATCCTAATTGTTATGTTGAATTTTATAATCCTTTTGATGGCATATAATGCCCTTCTTGCCTTGTCTCTCAGATCATTCACAGCTTTGTGGAAGTTTCCTGTGCCACTGATGTTTAGGCCAAGGTATGTATAGTTTTGTGTGTGCTCTAGGGCAACGGTGTCTGGATGGAATTTGTATTTGTGGTCATGGCAACTGGACCTATTTTTGGAACACCATTATTTTTGTCTTACTGAGATTTAATGTCAGGGCCCAGGTCTGGCAGAGTTTGCGCAGAAGATCTAGGTGCTGCTTTTCTGTTGACTGCACAATATGGCGGACATATTTTTGTCTTGATTGGTCTCTGAGTGCCGACCTCAGATTATTGCATGGTTTGCTTTTTCCGTAAAGCTTTTTTGAAATCTGACACAGCGGTTGCATTAAGGAGAAGTGGATCTAAAATTCCTTGTATAACATTTGATCGTTGATCAACGTTAATTATGAGGATTTCTGTAAATTGACATGGCTCTCTGCAAAATCAACGGATGTTTTTGGAACTACTGAACATAACGTGCCAATGTGTACTGAGATTTTTTGATATAAATATGAACTTTACCGAACAAAACATACATGTATTGTGTAACATGAAGTACTATGAGTATCATCTGATGAAGATCATCAAAGGTTAGTGATTCATTTTATCTCTATTTCTGCTTTTTGTGACTCCTGTCTTTGGCTGGAAAAATGGTTGTGTTTTTCTGACATAATCGTTTGTGGTGCTTTCGCTGTAAAGCCTTTTTGAAATCGGACACTGTGGTGGGATTAACAAGAAGTGTATCTTTAAAATGGTGTGAAATACTTGTATGCTTGAGGAATTTTAATAATGAGATTTCTGTTGTTTGAGTTTGGCGCCCTGCAATTTCACTGGCTATTGTCATTTCGATCACGTTAACGGGATTGCAGCCCTAAGAAGATAACAAAGCCATCACCTACAGAAAGATGAACCTGGAAAAGAGTCCCCTAAGCAAGCTGGTCTTTGGGCTCTGTTCACAAACACAAACAGACCCTACAGAGCCCTAGGACAGCAACACATTTACCCAACCAAATCATGAGAAAACAAAAAGATAATTACATGACACATTGAAAGAATTAACAAAAAAAACAGAGCAAACTAGAATGCTATTTGGCCCTAAACAGAGAGTACACAGTGGCAGAATACCTGACCACTGTGACAGACCCAAACTTAAGGAAAGCGTTGACCATGTACAAACTCAGTGAGCATAGCCTTGCTATTGAGAAAGGCCACGGTAGGCCGACCTGGGTCTCAGTAGAAGACAGGCTATGTGCACATTGCCCACAAAATGAGGTGGAAACTGAGCTGCACTTCCTAACCTCCTGCCAAATGTATGACCATATTAGAGACACATATTTCCCTCAAATTACACAGATCCACAGAATTTGAAAACAAACCTGACTCTGATAAACTCCCATATCTACTGGGTGAAATACCACAGTGTGACATCACAGCAGCAATATTTGTGACTTGTTGCCACAAGAAAAGGGCAACTAGTGAAGAACAAACACCATTGTAAATACAACCCATGTTTATGTTTATTTATTTTCCATTTTTTACTTTAACCATTTGTACATCGTTACAACACGGTATATATACATAATATGACATTTGTAATGTCTTTGTTATTTTGGAACTTCTGTGAGTGCAATGTTTAGTGTTAATTTTTATTGTTTATTTCACTTTTGTATATTATCTACTTCACTTGCTTTGGCAATGTTAACACACATGTCCCATGCAAATAAAGCCCATTAAATTGAAATTGAACTGAGAGAGCGGTGACAGGCCACAGAAATTAGTCACAATGTGTTTGAAAGAGTGAGTGGTAGAATGAAGCTGCTGTTGCCTTGGTAGATAATCTTCAAGGTCTTGACTCCACCCTGATGTTACCATGTTCTGGTCCCTTTAGCCTTGGTAGATAATATCTTCAAGGTCTTGACTCCACCCTGATGTTACCATGTTCTGGTCCCTTTAGCCTTGGTAAATAATCTTCAAGGTCTTGACTCCACCCTGATGTTACCATGTTCTGGTCCTTTTAGCCTTGGTAGATAATATCTTCAAGGTCTTGACTCCACCCTGATGTCACCATGTTCTGGTCCCTTTAGCCTTGTTAGATAATATCTTCAAGGTCTTGACTCCACCCTGATGTCACCATGTTCTGGTCCCTTTAGCCTTGTTAGATAATCTTCAAGGTCTTGACTCCACCCTGATGTTACCATGTTCTGGTCCCTTTAGCCTTGGTAGATAATCTTCAAGGTCTTGACTCCACCCTGCTGTTACCATGTTCTGGTCCCTTTAGCCTTGGTAGAAAATCTTCAAGGTCTTGACACCTCCCTGCTGTTACCATGTCCGAGTCCCTTTAGCCTTGGTAGATAATCTTCAAGGTCTTGACTACACCCTGCTGTTACCATGTCCGGGTCCCTTTAGCCTTGGTCAATAATCTTCGAGGTCTTGACACCACCCTGATGTTACCATGTTCTGGTCCCTTTAGCCTTGGTAGATAATCTTCAAGGTCTTGACACCTCCCTGCTGTTACCATGTCCGGGTCCCTTTAGCCTTGGTAGATAATCTTCAAGGTCTTGACACCTCCCTGCTGTTACCATGTCCGGGTCCCTTTAGCCTTGGTAGATAATCTTCAAGGTCTTGACACCTCCCTGCTGTTACCATGTCCGGGTCCCTTTAGCCTTGGTAGATAATCTTCAAGGTCTTGACACCTCCCTGCTGTTACCATGTCCGGGTCCCTTTAGCCTTGGTAGATAATCTTCAAGGTCTTGACTCCACCCTGCTGTTACCATGTCCGGGTCCCTTTAGCCTTGGTAGATAATCTTCAAGGTCTTGACTCCACCCTGCTGTTACCATGTCCGGGTCCCTTCAGCCTTGGTAGATAATATTCAAGGTCTTGACTCCACCCTGCTGTTACCATGTCCGGGTCCCTTTAGCCTTGGTAGATAATCTTCAAGGTCTTGACACCTCCCTGCTGTTACCATGTTCTGGTCCCTTTAGCCTTGGTAGATAATATCTTCAAGGTCTTGACTCCACCCTGATGTTACCATGTTCTGGTCCCTTTAGCCTTGGTAAATAATCTTCAAGGTCTTGACTCCACCCTGATGTTACCATGTTCTGGTCCCTTTAGCCTTGGTAGATAATCTTCAAGGTCTTGACTCCAACCTGATGTAACCATGTTCTGGTCCCTTTAGCCTTGGTAGATAATCCTCAAGGTCTTGACACCTCCCTGCTGTTACCATGTTCTGGTCCCTTTAGCCTTGGTAGATAATCTTCAAGGTCTTGACTCCACCCTGCTGTTACCATGTCCGGGTCCCTTTAGCCTTGGTAGATAATCTTCAAGGTCTTGACTCCACCCTGCTGTTACCATGTCCGGGTCCCTTCAGCCTTGGTAGATAATATTCAAGGTCTTGACTCCACCCTGCTGTTACCATGTCCGGGTCCCTTAGCCTTGGTAGATAATATTCAAGGTCTTGACTCCACCCTGCTGTTACCATGTCCGGGTCCCTTTAGCCTTGGTAGATAATCTTCAAGGTCTTGACTCCACCCTGCTGTTACCATGTCCGGGTCCCTTTAGCCTTGGTAGATAAACTTCAAGGTCTTGACTCCACCCTGCTGTTACCATGTCCGGGTCCCTTTAGCCTTGGTAGATAATATTCAAGGTCTTGACTCCACCCTGCTGTTACCATGTCCGGGTCCCTTTAGCCTTGGTAGATAATCTTCAAGGTCTTGACACCTCCCTGCTGTTACCATGTTCTGGTCCCTTTAGCCTTGGTAGATAATCTTCAAGGTCTTGACACCTCCCTGCTGCTACCATGTCCGGGTCCCTTTAGCCTTGGTAGATAATATTCAAGGTCTTGACTCCACCCTGATGTTACCATGTTCTGGTCCCTTTAGCCTTGGTAGATAATCTTCAAGGTCTTGACTCCACCCTGATGTAACCATGTTCTGGTCCCTTTAGCCTTGGTAGATAATCTTCAAGGTCTTTACACCTCCCTGCTGTTACCATGTTCTGGTCCCTTTTGCCTTGGTAGATAATCTTCAAGGTCTTGACTACACCCTGCTGTTACCATGTCCGGGTCCCTTTAGCCTTGGTAGATAATCTTCAAGGTCTTGACACCTCCCTGCTGTTACCATGTCCGGGTCCCTTTAGCCTTGGTAGTTAATCTTCAAGGTCTTGACTCCAACCTGATGTTACCATGTCCGGGTCCCTTTAGCCTTGGTAGATAATCTTCAAGGTCTTGATTCCACCCTGCTATTACCATGTCCGGGTCCCTTTAGCCTTGGTAGATAATCTTCAAGGTCTTGACTACACCCTGCTGTTACCATGTCCGGGTCCCTTTAGCCTTGGTAGATAATCTTCAAGGTCTTGACACCACCCTGATGTTACCATGTTCTGGTCCCTTTAGCCTTGGTAGATAATCTTCAAGGTCTTGACACCTCCCTGCTGTTACCATGTTCTGGTCCCTTTAGCCTTGGTAGATAATCTTCAAGGTCTTGACACCTCCCTGCTGTTACCATGTCCGGGTCCCTTTAGCCTTGGTAGATAATCTTCAAGGTCTTGACACCTCCCTGCTGTTACCATGTCCGGGTCCCTTTGGCCTTTGTAGATAATCTTCAAGGTCTTGACACCTCCCTGCTGTTACCATGTCCGGATCACTTTAGCCTTTGTAGATAATCTTCAAGGTCTTGACTCCACCCTGCTGTTACCATGTCCGGGTCCCTTTAGCCTTGGTAGATAATCTTCAAGGTCTTGACTCCACCCTGCTGTTACCATGTCCGGGTCCCTTTAGCCTTGGTAGATAATATCTTCAAGGTCTTGACAACTCCCTGCTGTTACCATGTTCTGGTCCCTTTAGCCTTGGTAGATAATCTTCAAGGTCTTGACTCCACCCTGGTGTTACCATGTCCGGGTCCCTTTAGCCTTGGTAGATAATATTCAAGGTCTTGACTCCACCCTGCTGTTACCATGTCCGGGTCCCTTTAGCCTTGGTAGATAATCTTCAAGGTCTTGACACCTCCCTGCTGTTACCATGTTCTGGTCCCTTTAGCCTTGGTAGATAATCTTCAAGGTCTTGACACCTCCCTGCTGTTACCATGTCCGGGTCCCTTTAGCCTTGGTAGATAATCTTCAAGGTCTTGACTCCACCCTGATGTTACCATGTTCTGGTCCCTTTAGCCTTGGTAGATAATCTTCAAGGTCTTGACTCCACCCTGATGTTACCATGTTCTGGTCCCTTTAGCCTTGGTAGATAATCTTCAAGGTCTTGACACCTCCCTGCTGTTACCATATTCTGGTCCCTTTAGCCTTGGTAGATAATCTTCAAGGTCTTGACACCTCCCTGCTGTTACCATGTCCGGGTCCCTTTAGCCTTGGTAGATAATCTTCAAGGTCTTGACTCCACCCTGCTGTTACCATGTCCGGGTCCCTTTAGCCTTGGTAGATAATCTTCAAGGTCTTGACTCCACCCTGATGTTACCATGTCCGGGTCCCTTTAGCCTTGGTAGATAATCGTCAAGGTCTTGACTCCACCCTGATGTTACCATGTCCGGGTCCCTTTAGCCTTGGTAGATAATCTTCAAGGTCTTGACTCCACCCTGCTGTTACCATGTTCTGGAAACTTTAGCCTTGGTAGATAATCCTCAAGGTCTTGACTCCACCCTGCTGTTACCATGTCCGGGTCCCTTTAGCCTTGGTAGATAATCTTCAAGGTCTTGACTCCACCCTGCTGTTACCATGTCCGGGTCCCTTTAGCCTTGGTAGATAATCTTCAAGGTCTTGACTCCACCCTGCTGTTACCATGTCCGGGTCCCTTTAGCCTTGGTAGATAATCTTCAAGGTCTTGACTACACCCTGCTGTTACCATGTCCGGGTCCCTTTAGCCTTGGTAGATAATCTTCAAGGTCTTGACACCACCCTGATGTTACCATGTTCTGGTCCCTTTAGCCTTGGTAGATAATCTTCAAGGTCTTGACACCTCCCTGCTGTTACCATGTTCTGGTCCCTTTAGCCTTGGTAGATAATCTTCAAGGTCTTGACACCTCCCTGCTGTTACCATGTCCGGGTCCCTTTAGCCTTGGTAGATAATCTTCAAGGTCTTGACACCTCCCTGCTGTTACCATGTCCGGGTCCCTTTGGCCTTTGTAGATAATCTTCAAGGTCTTGACACCTCCCTGCTGTTACCATGTCCGGATCACTTTAGCCTTTGTAGATAATCTTCAAGGTCTTGACTCCACCCTGCTGTTACCATGTCCGGGTCCCTTTAGCCTTGGTAGATAATCTTCAAGGTCTTGACTCCACCCTGCTGTTACCATGTCCGGGTCCCTTTAGCCTTGGTAGATAATATCTTCAAGGTCTTGACAACTCCCTGCTGTTACCATGTTCTGGTCCCTTTAGCCTTGGTAGATAATCTTCAAGGTCTTGACTCCACCCTGGTGTTACCATGTCCGGGTCCCTTTAGCCTTGGTAGATAATATTCAAGGTCTTGACTCCACCCTGCTGTTACCATGTCCGGGTCCCTTTAGCCTTGGTAGATAATCTTCAAGGTCTTGACACCTCCCTGCTGTTACCATGTTCTGGTCCCTTTAGCCTTGGTAGATAATCTTCAAGGTCTTGACACCTCCCTGCTGTTACCATGTCCGGGTCCCTTTAGCCTTGGTAGATAATCTTCAAGGTCTTGACTCCACCCTGATGTTACCATGTTCTGGTCCCTTTAGCCTTGGTAGATAATCTTCAAGGTCTTGACTCCACCCTGATGTTACCATGTTCTGGTCCCTTTAGCCTTGGTAGATAATCTTCAAGGTCTTGACACCTCCCTGCTGTTACCATATTCTGGTCCCTTTAGCCTTGGTAGATAATCTTCAAGGTCTTGACACCTCCCTGCTGTTACCATGTCCGGGTCCCTTTAGCCTTGGTAGATAATCTTCAAGGTCTTGACTCCACCCTGCTGTTACCATGTCCGGGTCCCTTTAGCCTTGGTAGATAATCTTCAAGGTCTTGACTCCACCCTGATGTTACCATGTCCGGGTCCCTTTAGCCTTGGTAGATAATCGTCAAGGTCTTGACTCCACCCTGATGTTACCATGTCCGGGTCCCTTTAGCCTTGGTAGATAATCTTCAAGGTCTTGACTCCACCCTGCTGTTACCATGTTCTGGAAACTTTAGCCTTGGTAGATAATCCTCAAGGTCTTGACTCCACCCTGCTGTTACCATGTCCGGGTCCCTTTAGCCTTGGTAGATAATCTTCAAGGTCTTGACTCCACCCTGCTGTTACCATGTCCGGGTCCCTTTAGCCTTGGTAGATAATCTTCAAGGTCTTGACTCCACCCTGATGTTACCATGTCCGGGTCCCCCCCTTCCCTCTTCTCCTCCTTCCTCTTCTTAAACTAACATTTTTTTCAATGGATCTGTCCCTAATGGCGTCCTATTTCGTATTTATTTATATATACACTGCTCAAAAAAATAAAGGGAACACTTAAACAACACAATGTATCTCCAAGTCAATCACACTTCTATGAAATCAAACTGTCCACTTAGGAAGAATTGTGATTGACTTGGAGTTACATTGTGTTGTTTAAGTGTTCCCTTTATTTTTTTGAGCAGTGTATATACAGTTGAAGTTGGACTTGTTTTTCAACCACTCCACAAATTTCTTGTTAAAACAAACTATAGTTTTGGCAAGTCGGTTAGGACATCTACTTTGTGCATGACACAAGTCATTTTTCCAACAATTGTTTACAGACAGATTATTTCACTTAGAATTCACTGTATCAGTGGGGGCCTCCCGGGTGGCGCAGTGGTCTAAGGCACTGCATCGCAGTGTTAGCTGTGCTACCAGAGATTCTGGGTTCGAGCCCAGGCTCTGTTGCAGCCGGCCTCGACCGGGAGGCCCATTGGCCTAGCGTCGTCCGGGTTAGGGAGGGTTTGGCCGGCAGGGATGTCTCATCGAGCACTAGTGACTCCCGTTGGCGAGCAGTGCACGCTAACCAGGTCGCTAGGTGTACGGTGTTACCTCCAACACGTTGGTGCGGCTGTGTTAAGAAGCAGTGCGGCTTGGTTGAGTTGTGTTTTCAGAGGACGCATGGCTCTCGACCTTTGCCTCTCCCGAGTCCGTGCGGGAGTTGTAGCGATGAGACAACTACTAACGACAACTAATAACAATTGGATACCACGAAAAAGGAGAAAAAAAGTAGATTTCACTATATCACAATTCCAGTGGGTCAAAAGTTTGCAAACACAAAGTTGACGTTTAAACAGCTAGGAAATTCCAGTAAATGATGACATGACTTTAGAATCTTCTGATCGGCTAATAGACATCATTTGAGTCAATTGTATTTCAAGGACTACCTTCAAAAAAATCCTCAGAAATCCTCAGCCCAAAACTTGTAGACCTCAACTAGTCTCGTTCATCCTTGGGAGCATTTTCCAAATGCCTGAAGGTACCACGTTCATCTGTACAAACAATAGTATGCAAGTATAATCACCATGCAGCTGTCATACCGCTCAGGAAGGAGACGCGTTCAGTCTCCTAGAGATTAACTTACTTTGGTGCGAAAAGTGCAAATCAATCCCAGAACAACAGCAAAGGACCTTGTGATGATCCTGGAGGAAATGGGAACAAAAGTATCTATATCCACAGTAAATCGAGTCCTATATCGACATAACCTGAAAGGCCACTGCTCCAAAACCGCCATAAAAAAAACAGACTAAGATCATCCTTTTTGGATAAATGTTTCTGATGAAACAAAAGTAGAACTGTTTGGCCATAATGACCATCGTTATGTTTTTCAGAAAAAATGGGGAGGCTTGCAAGCCAAAGAATACCATCCCAACCGTGAAGCACGAGGGTGGCAGCATCATATTGTGGGGGTGCTTTGCTGCAGGAGGGACTGGTGCACTTCACAAAATAGATGGCATCTTGAAGGAGGAAAATGATGTGGATATATTGAAGCAACATCTCTAGACATCAGTCAGGAAGTTAAAGCTTGGTCGCAAATGGTTCTTCCAAATGGACAATGACCCCAAGCATACTTCCAAAGTTGTGGCAAAATTGCTTAACGACAACAAAGTCAAGGTATTGGAGAGGCCATCACAAAGCCTTGACCTCAATCCCATAGAAAGTTTGTGCCGAGAACTGAAAAAGCGTGTGCTAGCAAGGAGGCCAAAAAACCTGACTCAGTTACAGCAGCTCTGTCAGGAGGAATGGACCAAAATTCACCCAACCTATTGTGGGAAGCTTGTGGAAGGCTACCTGAAACGTTTGACCCAAGTTAAACAATTTAAAGGCAATGCTACCAAATACTATTTGAGTGTATGTAAACTTCTAACCCACTGGGGATGTGATGAAAGAAATAAAAGCTGAAATAAATCCTTCTCTCCACTGTTATTCTGACATTTCACATTCTTAAAATAAAGTGGTGATCCTAACTGACCTAAATCAGGGAATTTTTACGAGGATTCAATGTCAGGAATTGTGAAAAACTGAGTTTAAATGTATTTGTCAAAGGTATATGTAAACTTCTGACTTGCAAAAGTATTCATCCCCTTGGTGTTTTTTCTATTTAGTTGCATTACAACCTTTAATTTGAATGGATTTTTATTTGGATTCCATGTAATGGACTTACACAAAATAGTTCAAATTGGTGAAGTGAAATGAAAAAAATAACTTGTTTCAATAAATTCCACGGAAAAAACAACGGAAAAATGGTGAGTGCACATGTATTCATCCTCTTTGCTATGAAGCCCCTAAATAAGATCTGGTGCAACCAGTTACCTTCAGAAGTCACATATTTAGTTCAATAGAGTCCACCTGTGTGCAATCTAAGTGTCATATGATCAGTCACAAAGTTGTGAAGAAGTACAGATCAGGGTTGGGTAATAAAAAATATATTAAAAACTTTGAAAAATCCCACGGAGCACCATTAAATCCATTATTTAAAAATGGAAAGAATATGGCACCACAACAAACCTGCCAAGTGAGTGCCGCCCACCGAAACCCATAGTTTAGCATAGTTTAAGAACAACATAAGAACAACACTGAACAAGAGCATTGCCATACCTCCCTTTCTATCTCTCTCTTTCTCTGTCGTGAAAACATTGATGTGCCGTTACATGGTATTTCCCTACTCACCCAACCTAGTACAATATAGTTCCCTCTGGGGATGTGTGTGAGGCCAGTACACTGAAACAGATATTTGTTATCCTGATCTGTCATCCCATGACTGTTATCCTCCAATCTGTTATCTTCTTATGGCTGCAAGGGGCAGCACTGAGTAACCTGGAAAGAGGTGGCCATTTCAAACGGCCTCCTACTCAATTCTTGCTCGTACAATATGCATATTAGCATTTCTATTGGATAGAAAACACTCTCTAGTTTCTTAAACCGTTTGAATTATTTCTCTAAGTGAACCAGAACTCTTTCTGCAGCCCATTTCCTATCCGGAAGTGAGATTTCCAAACGCGAGGTCTTTTTTCAAGAGCTTGTCTATAAAAGGGCATGTCACTTGGGACCATAGGAACACGTCATACGCCTTCCCCTGGGTGTCATGCGGAAGTGAGAGCAGAAAGGACTTGAATATCTCGTTCAGGGATTGAATACAGCCTCTTGGAGTGAGAGGTCCGCCATAATTTTTTTTCTCGAAGGCGCGAAGTTGGACCTTGAATTGCCTCCTGGAAAACCGTCGTTAAAGGTGAATATAATCTCCGGCTTCGATTTTACTTGAGACATGTCACAATATCATCCTAAAGTATGTTTTTTCAATATAGTTTAATTATATTATTGACATTTATTCGTGACTTTAGACGTGATGCGTTGGATGAATTTTTTCAAGAAGGAGAGGTTAGCGCCGCACGGCCAGTGTGCTTGCTAATTCAAGATGGAAATAGTTTGTTCTGGATCCAAACAAAGACGGTTCTGGATAATGGACCCCTTTACAACATTCTGATGGAAGATCAACAAAGATAAGGACCCAATTTGGGATGCTATTTCATAAATCTGTCGAACTGTGCTATCGCTACCGATTACTTGGAATCAATGCTGTTGTGTGTTAGCCATTGCAGTTAGCTAATATAACGATATATTGTGTTTTCGCTGTAAAACACTTAAAAAATCGGAAATATTGTCTGTATTCACAAGATCTTTGTCTTTCATTTTGCTATACACCATACATTTTTCTGAAATGTTTTATGATGAGTAATTAGGTAGTTGACGTTGGTGTCTGTATTTACTCTGGCTACTCCCGTGCTATTTTTGACTGTAGCTATGATGGTAGCATCAATGTAAAACTGATTTATAGCTCAAATATGCACATTTTTCGAACAAAATATAGATTTATTGTGTAACATGTTATAGGACTGTCATCTGAGGAAGTTGTTTCTAGGTTGTTTGGTTGGATCTTGGTTAGTTAGGTTGGCTTTGTGCATGCTACCTGTGCTGTGAAAAATGTCTGTCCTCTTTTGTATTTGGTGGTGAACTAACATAAATATAGGTCGTGTTTTTGCTGTAAAACATTTTAAAAATCGGACACGTTGGCTGGATTAACAAGATGTTTATCTTTCAAATGCTGTATTGGATTTGTTAATGTGTGAAAGTTAAATATTTAAAAAAAATTGATTCTGAATTTCGCGCCCTGCAATTGAGCTGGATGTCGTCATAAGTGTACCGACATCGGGCTTGCAGCCCAAACTGGTTATCCTGATCGGTCATCCCCTGACTGTTATCCTCTTATCTGTTATCCTCTGATCTGTTATCCCCTGACCTATTATCCTCTGATCTGTTATCCTGATATTTTATCCCTGACTGTTATCCTCCGATCTGTTATCCTCCGATCTGTTATTCTCTGACCTATTATCCACCGATCTGTTATCCTGATCTGTTATCCTCCGATCTGTTATCCTCCGATATGTTATCCTTTGATCTGTTATCCTGATCTGTTATCCCCTGACCTGTTATCCCCTGACCTGTTATCCTCTGATCTGTTATCCAATGAAATGTTACACTCCGATCTGTTATCCCCTGATCTGTTATCCCCTGATCTGTTATCCCCTGATCTGTTATCCCCTGACCTGTTATCCCCTGATCTGTTATCCTGACCTGTTATCCCCTGACCTGTTATCCTCTGATCTATTATCCCCTGACCTGTTATCCTCTGATCTGTTATCCCCTGATCTATTATCCCCTGATCTGTTATCCTGATCTGGTATCCCTGACTGTTATACTCCGATCTGTTATCCCCTGATCTGTTATCCTGATCTGTTATCCTGATCTGGTATCCCTGACTGTTATACTCCGATCTGTTATCCCCTGATCTGTTATCCTGATCTGTTATCCTGATCTGTTTTCCCCTGATGTCTCCGGCAAAGACCAGCTGAAAACAGCATGAACAGCTGGTTGCTGTGAAGCTTGACTGCAGAATGTGACAGCTCCTGCAAAAGTTCTAAATCTCTCCTCAATTTGTCCCCTTCTCTGTCCTAGAGCCTCATTCTCAAAGTAGTGGAGGAGAAGGTATGAAGGGAGAGAACTTGTCCTCCATAATGGTTGAAAAAAGAGGCAAGGAAATAGGATTTGATAAATGGCAGAAAAACGAAAGACAGACAGGGATTCAACCTGAGGAACGTTGTGGAGCTCTGCACTGACAGGGATTCAACCTGAGGAACGTTGTGGAGCTCTGCACTGACTAGGGATTCAACCTGAGGAACGTTGTGGAGCTCTGCACTGACTAGGGATTCAACCTGAGGAACGTTGTGGAGCTCTGCACTGACTAGGGATTCAACCTGAGGAACGTTGTGGAGCTCTGCACTGACTAGGGATTCAACCTGAGGAACGTTGTGGAGCTCTGCACTGACTAGGGATTCAACCTGAGGAACGTTGCACTATACTACAGACACTGCGTCTTTTTTAAAGGCAATTTCCCCAATGTTCGTGGAGATCACAGTAAACACTGCAGATGCTCAGGCGGACATGACACTTAACAAAAAATATATCTGCAACATATTAATGGTTGTTTCCATGTTTCATGAGCTCAAATTAAAAAATATCCCAGAAAAGTTCCATATAAACTAAAAGCTTATTTCGGTCAAATGTTGGCAACAAATTTGTTTTTCATCCCTGTTAGTGAGGATTTCTCCTTATTAAAATTATCCGTTCACCTGACATGTGTGGCATATCAAAAAAGCGGATGCTTTATTGTGCTGGGGGACAATAAAAGGCCACTCTAAAATGTGCAGTTTTGTCACACAGCGCAATGCCACAGAAGTGTTCAGAGAGCGTGCAATTGGCATGCTGACTCCAGGAAGGTCCACCAGAGCTGTTGCCAGAGAATGTAATGTTAATTTCAATACCATAGGATGTCGTTTTTAGAGAATTTAGCTGTACGGCCAACCGGCCTCACAACCGCAGACCACGTGTAACCACGCCAGCCCAGGACCTCCACATTCGGGCTTCTTCACCTGAGTCTGAGACCAGCCACCCAGACGGCTGATGAAACTGTGAGTTTGCAAAACCGAAGAATTTCTCTTCACGGATGAATCCCAGTGTCAACTGTACCGGGCAGATGGCACTGAGCATGTATGGCATGGTGGGCGAGCGGTTTGCTGATGTCAACGTTGTGAACAGAGTTCCCAGTGGTGGCGGTGGGGTTATGGTATAACCTACGGACAATGTACACAATTGCACTTTTTCGATGGCGATTTGAATGCACAGAAATACCGTGACGAGATCCTGAGGCCCATTGTCCATCACCTCATGTTTCAGCCTTTTCATGCAATGCCCCATATCGCAAGGATCTGGACACAATTCCTGGAAGCTGAAAATGTCCCAGTTCTTCCATGGCCTACATACTCACCAGACATGTCACCCATTGAGCATGTTTGGGATGCTGTGGATTGACGTGTATGACAGCGTGTTCCAGTTCCCGCCAATATCAAGCAACTTCGCACAGCCATTGAAGAGGAGTAGGACAACATTCCCCAGGCCACAATCAACAGCCTGATCAACTCTATGTGAAGGAGATGTGTCGTGCTGCATGAGGAAAATGGTGGGTCACACCTGATACTGACTGGTTTTCTGATCCACACCCCAATTTTTTTTTAAGGTATCTTTTGGTCACAGACACCTTATCTGTATTCCCAGTCATGTGAAATCTATAGATTAGGGTCTAAAGAATTTAATTTCAATTGACTGATTTCCTTATGTGAACTGTAACTCAGTTAAATCTTTGACGTTGTTGCATGTTGCGTTTCTGTTTTGGTTCAGTCTACCTTTTAAATTTCAAACAACATACAACGCCCCTTGGATAGAATCCTTGTCAAACAACATACAACGCCCCTTGGATAGAATACTTGCCATAATATATATATATATATATACAGTATATCACAAAAGTGAGTACGCCCCTCACATTTTTGTAAATATTTGAGTATATCTTTTCATGTGACAACACTGAAGAAATGACACTTTGCTACATTGTAAAGTAGTGAGTGTACAGCTTGTATAGCAGTGTACATTTGCTGTCCCCTCAAAATAACTCAACACACAGCCATTAATGTCTAAACCGCTGGCAACAAAAGTGAGTACACCCCTAAGTGAAAATGTCCAAATTGGGCCCAATTAGCCATTTTCCCTCCCCGGTGTCATGTGACTCTTTAGTGTTACAAGGTCTCAGGTGTGAATGGGGAGCAGGTGTGTTAAATTTGGTGTCATCGCTCTCACACTCCCTCATACTGACTGGTCACTGGAAGTTCAACATGGTACCTCATGGCAAAGAACTCTCTGAGGATCTGAAAAAAATATTTGTTGATCTACATAAAGATGGCCTGGGCTATAAGAAGATTGCCAAGACCCTGACACTGAGCTGCAGCACGGTGGCCAAGACCATACAGAGGTTTAACTGGACAGGTTCCACTCAGAACAGGCCTCGCCATGGTCGACCAAAGAAGTTGAGTGCACGTGCTTGGCGTCATATCCAGAGGTTGTCTTTGGGAAATAGACGTATGAGTGCTGCCAGCATTGCTGCAGAGGTTGAAGGGGTGGGGGGTCAGCCTGTCAGTGCTCAGACCATACGCCGTACACTGCATCAAATTGGTCTGCATGGCTGTCGTCCCAGGTGGAAGCCTCTTCTAAAGATGATGCACAAGAAAGCCCGCAAACAGTTTGCTGAAGACAAGCAGACTAAGGACATGGATTACTGGAACCATGTCCTGTGGTCTGATGAGACCAAGATAAACGTATTTGGTTCAGATGGTGTCAAGCGTGTCTGGCGGCAACCTGGTGAGGAGTACAAAGACAAGTGTGTCTTGCCTACAGTCAAGCATGGTGGTGGGAATGTCATGGTCTGGGGCTGCATGAGTGCTGCCGGCACTGGGGAGCTACAGTTCATTGAGGGAACTGTGAATACCAACATGTACTGTGACATACTGAAGCAGATCATGATCCCCTCCCTTCGGAGACTGGGCCGCAGGGCAGTATTCCAACATGATAACGACCCCAAACACACCTCCAAGACGACCACTGCCTTGCTAAAGAAGCTGAGGGTAAAGGTGATGGACTGGCCAAGCATGTCTCCAGACCTAAACCCTATTGAGCATCTGTGGGGCATCCTCAAACGGAAGGTGGAGGAGTGCAAGCTCTCTAACATCCACCAGCTCCGTGATGTCGTCATGGAGGAGTGGAAGAGGACTCAAGTATCAACCTGTGAAGCTCTGGTGAACTCCATGCCCAAGAAGGTTAAGGCAGTGCTGGAAAATGATGGTGGCCACACAAAATATTGACACTTTGGGACCAATTTGGACATTTTCACTTAGGGGTGTACTCACTTTTGTTGCCAGCGGTTTAGACATTAATGGCTGTGTGTTGAGTTATTTTGAGGGGACAGCAAATGTACACTGTTATACAAGCTGTACACTCACTACTTTACATTGTAGCAAAGTGTCATTTCTTCAGTGTTGTCACATGAAAAGATATACCCAAATATTTACAAAAATGTGAGGGGTGTACTCACTTTTGTGATATACTGTATATATATATATATATATATATATATATATATAATACCTCCTAATACCCCTCTTTGGACTGGTCACTCTACGGCTGTGAAATGAGTCTTGCTGGTCCATAGAACGGCAGATCAACAGACCTCCAGCTAGTTCATCTAGCCGGTGTTGTTTCACAGTATTTCCCCTCAGCTCATTAAAGTAACAGGAAGTGTTAGAGAAGCGAGATTACACATTAGAGCCAACTATTAAAGCTGTAGTGAGTCGAGGCCTTAGTAAATACTCTGTGTCTGGCTGATTGGTCATTCTCATTTCAATTATTCTTAGCTGTATGAGGAGAGGCAGGTAGCCTAGTGGTTAGAGCGTTGGGCCAGTAACTGAAAGGTTGCCAGATCGAATCCCCCGAGCTGACAAGGTAAAAAATCTGTCATTCTGCCCTTGAACAAGGCAGTTAACCCACTGTTCCCTGGTAGTCTGTCATTATAAATAAGAATTTCTTCTTAACTGACTTCCCTGGTTAAATATATATATAGTTATATATTTTTTTTTATTAGGTGGAAATTCAATTAATCCTGAAAACAAAGTCTAGTCTGAAGAATGAAGGTTAAATATCCTGCTGTAATGGTGATGTGATATCAGGTAGATGCAGAAGGAAAGTGATATAACATTCCAGAACTAGAATTGTTGCTTCAAATAAAAAGCAAAGTTATCATTTATTCTGAAACCAAAGTCCAAGGACTGAAGGTGAAAAATCTGCATTGGCCAAACTGGTAGAGAAGTGATGTGTTCAGTCCATCTCTGTTTTATGCCAGATACTGCAACAACAGCCAGCCACAAGAGCCTCTCTCCAAGTCTATCAACAGTTAAATGACCTCATCTTCCTCTCCACTTTCTCCAGCGGTATTGACCGTTCATTGGCCACTACATTTTCAGTATTCAATTGGTCGCTGTCACCATGCAGTGGAAAAAAAGTCAGGTGGAAATCAAGGTACTGACAGCTAAAATACTTCTACAAAAATCATTAGCGTGTCCTTGAAATTAACCTGTAGATTTCCTCTTTAAGGGCTCTATTTAATCCGTATCGCTGACGAGTTACAGATTCCCTGAAGTAAATGTAAAGGGCATTTCCAATACATATGCAGCGTCGTTTACCATGAATGCAATGTCCGCTAACGAGACAGACAGAGACTGATAGAGACAAATAGACAGAGATAGAGAGAGAGAGTGTCAGACAGAGAGAGAGAGAGACAGAGAGAGACAGAGAGAGACAAACAGACAGACAGAGACAGAGAGAGACAAACAGACAGAGAGAGATAGAGAGTGACAGACAGACAGACAGACAGACAGACAGACAGACAGACAGACAGACAGACAGACAGACAGACAGACATGTAGGTGGTGGTGTTCATCTCCGTTGGACAAAGTGAGGGAAGGTGACACTGCAATAGTTCCAAACTGATTGACTGTTTCATTGTAACAGAAGGGCAAACAGAAGGGCAAACAAGGGAAATTAGAAGGGGAAACAGAGGGGGGAAACAGAAGGGCAAACAAGGGAAATTAGAAGGGGAAACAGAGAGGGAAACAGAGGGGGGAAACAGAAGGGCAAACAAGGGAAATTAGAAGGGGAAACAGAGAGGGAAACAGAGGGGGAAACAGGGGAAACGGAAGGGGAAACAGAGGGGGAAGCAGAAGGGGAAACAGAAGGGGAAACAGAGGGGGAAACAGAAGGGGGAAACAGAGGGGGAAACAGAGGGGGAAACAGAGAGGGAAACAGAAGGGGAAACAGAAGGGGAAACAGAAGGGGGAAACAGAGGGGGAAACAGAAGGGGAAACAGAGGGGGAAACAGAAGGGGAAACAGAAGGGGAAACAGAAGGGGAAACAGAAGGGGAAACAGAAGGGGGAAACAGAGGGGGAAACAGAAGGGGAAACAGAAGGGGAAACAGAAGGGAACACAGAAGGGAACACAGAAGGGGAAACAGAAGGGGGAAACAGAGGGGGAAACAGAGGGGGAAACAGAGGGGGAAACAGAGGGGGAAACAGAAGGGGAAACAGAGGGGGAAACAGAAGGGGAAACAGAGGGGGAAACAGAAGGGGAAACAGAAGGGGAAACAGAGTGGGAAACAGAAGGGGAAACAGAAGGGGAAACAGAAGGGGAAACAGAAGGGGAAACAGAGGGGGAAACAGAGGGGAAACAGAAGGGGAAACAGTGGAGGAAACAGAAGGGGAAACAGAAGGGGGAAACAGAGGGGGAAACAGAAGGGGGAAAACAGAAGGGGGAAACAGAGGGGGAAACAGAAGGGGAAACAGAAGGGGAAACAGAAGGGGAAACAGAGAGGGAAACAGAAGGGGAAACAGAAGGGGGAAACAGAGGGGGAAACAGAAGGGGGAAACAGAAGGGGGAAACAGAGGGGGAAACAGAAGGGGAAACAGAAGGGGAAACAGAGGGGGAAACAGAATGGGAAACAGAGGGGGAAACAGAGGGGGAAACCGAGAGGGAAACAGAAGGGGAAACAGAAGGAGAAACAGAAGGGGAAACAGAGAGGGAAACAGAGGGGGAAACAGAGAGGGAAACAGAGAGGGACACGGAAGGGGAAACAGAAGGGGAAACAGAAGGGGAAACAGAGAGGGACACGGAAAGGGGAAAACAGAAGGGGAAACAGATGGGGAAACAGAGAGTGAAACAGAGGGGGAAACAGAGAGGGAAACAGAAGGGGAAACAGAAGGAGAAACAGAAGGGGAAACAGAGAGGGAAACAGAGGGGGAAACAGAGAGGGAAACAGAGAGGGACACGGAAGGGGAAACAGAGGGGGAAACAGAATGGGAAACAGAGGGGGAAACAGAGGGGGAAACCGAGAGGGAAACAGAAGGGGAAACAGAAGGAGAAACAGAAGGGGAAACAGAGAGGGAAACAGAGGGGGAAACAGAGAGGGAAACAGAGAGGGACACGGAAGGGGAAACAGAAGGGGAAACAGAAGGGGAAACAGAGAGGGACACGGAAAGGGGAAAACAGAAGGGGAAACAGATGGGGAAACAGAGAGTGAAACAGAGGGGGAAACAGAGAGGGAAACAGAAGGGGAAACAGAAGGAGAAACAGAAGGGGAAACAGAGAGGGAAACAGAGGGGGAAACAGAGAGGGAAACAGAGAGGGACACGGAAGGGGAAACAGAAGGGGAAACAGATGGGGAAACAGAGAGGGACACGGAAGGGGAAAACAGAAGGGGAAACAGATGGGGAAACAGAGAGTGAAACAGAGGGGGAAACAGAGAGGGAAACAGAGAGGGACACGGAAGGGGAAACAGAGAAGGAAACAGGGGGGGAAACAGAAGGTGAAACAGAAGGGGAAACAGAGGGGTAAACAGAGGGGGAAACCGAGAGGGAAACAGAAGGGGAAACAGGTCATAGAGACTGATATTGAGTCTTGTTGGATGTATAAGGTAATACTAGACCAGCCGAGATTACTCTCTCCCTCTCTCTCTCTCTCTCTCTCTCTCTCTCTCTCTCTCCCTCTCTCCCTCTCTCCCTCTCTCCCTCTCTCCCTCTCTCCCTCTCTCCCTCTCTCTCTCTCTCTCTCTCTCTCTCTCTCTCTCTCTCTCTCTCTCTCTCTCTCTCTCTCTCTCTCTCTCTCTCTCTCTCTCTGTCTATCAACAGTTACAACCCGATCTTCCCCTTCTTTTCCTCCAGCAGTATTGACCGTTCATTGGCCACGACGTTTCAGTATTCAATTGGTCACTGTCACCATGCAGTGTGCTGGACCGATGTGGCCAGTCCAGTGGGAATCAGGGTCAGATCAATATATCTGAATCCTCTTAGTTTGTGTCAAGCAGACAAATGATGTCGGAGAAGTGCGAGTTTGGAGACGTATTGATGCCAGTTTTTTTCACTCTGTGTGTCCTCAAGGTGGTATGCAGACACAAGCGTGCACACGCACACACAAACACCTTCACAAACTCACACAGACACACACTCTCACACAAACACACACACTCAGAATGAGGGACAGAACGAGGGACAGAACGAGGGACAAAATGGGAGACAGAATGGGAGACAGAATGATGGCCAGAATGGGAGACAGAATGATGGACAGAATGATGGCCAGAATAGGAGACAGAATGGGAGACAGAATGATGGCCAGAATGATGGCCAGAATGGGGGACAGAATGGGAGACAGAATGATGGACAGAATGATGGCCAGAATGGGGGACAGAATGGGAGACAGAATGATGGACAGAATGATGGCCAGAATGGGGGAGAGAATGGGAGACAGAATGATGGCCAGAATGGAGGACAGAACACAATCATTATTTGCATTTGTTTCAATTAAAATCTAGGAGGAGCATAATATCTAGGAGGGAGTAATATCTAGGAGGAGAGGAGGATAATATCTAGGAGGAGGATAATATCTAGGAGGAGGATAATATCTAGGAGGATAATATCTAGGAGGGAGTAATATCTAGGAGGAGAGGAGGATAATATCTAGGAGGAGGATAATATCTAGGAGGATAATATCTAGGAGGAGGATAATATCTAGGAGGAGGATAACATCAAGGAGGAGAGGAGGATAATATCTAGGAGGAGGATAATATCTATGAGGAGAGGAGGATAATATCTAGGAGGAGGATAATATCTAGGAGGAGAGGAGGAAAATATCTAGGAGGAGGATAATATCTAGGAGGAAAGGAGGATAATATCTAGGAGGAGAGGAGGATAATATCTAGGAGGAGAGGAGGATAACATCTAGGAGGAGAGGAGGATAATATCTAGGAGGAGGATAATATCTAGGAGGAGAGGAGGATAATATCTAGGAGGAGAGGAGGATAACATCTAGGAGGAGAGGAGGATAATATCTAGGAGGAGAGGAGGATAATATCTAGGAGGAGAGGAGGATAATATCTAGAAGGGAGTAATATCTAGGAGGAGAGGAGGAAAATATCTAGGAGGAGAATAATATCTAGGAGGAGAGGAGGATAATATCTAGGAGGAGAGGAGGATAACATCTAGGAGGAGGATACTATCTAGGAGGAGGATAATATCTAGGAGGAGGATAATATCTAGGAGAAGAGGAGGATAATATCTAGGAGGAGGATAATATCTAGGAGGAGGATAATATCTAGGAGGAGAGAAGGATAACATCTAGGAGGAGGATAATATCTATGAGGAGAGGAGGATAATATCTAGGAAGATAATATCTAGGAGGAGAGGAGAATAATATCTAGGAGGAGAGGAGGATAATATCTAGGAGGAGAGGAGGATAATATCTAGGAGGAGGGTACTATCTAGGAGGAGGATAATATCTAGGAGGAGGATAATATCTAGGAGGAGGATAATATCTAGGAGGAGAGAAGGATAACATCTAGGAGGAGGATAATATCTATGAGGAGAGGAGGATGATATCTAGGAGGAGGATAATATCTATGAGGAGAGAAGGGTAATATCTAGGAGGAGAGGAGGATAATATCTAGGAGGAGAGGAGGATAATATCTAGGAGGAGGGTACTATCTAGGAGGAGAGGAGGATAACATCTAGGAGGAGGATAATATCTATGAGGAGAGGAGGATAACATCTAGGAGGAGGATAATATCTAGGAGGAGAGGAGGATAACATCTAGGAGGAGGATAATATCTATGAGGAGAGGAGGATGATATCTAGGAGGAGAGGAGGACAATATCTAGGAGGAGGGTACTATCTAGGAGGAGAGGAGGATAACATCTAGGAGGAGGATAATATCTATGAGGAGAGAAGGATAATATCTAGGAGGAGAGGAGGATAACATCTAGGAGGAGGATAATATCTATGAGGAGAGAAGGATAATATCTAGGAGGAGAGGAGGATAATATCTAGGAGGAGAGGAGGATAATATCTAGGAGGAGAGGAGGATAACATCTAGGAGGAGGATAATATCAAGGAGGAGAGGAGGATAATATCTAGGAGGAGAGGAGGATAATATCTAGGAGGAGAGGAGGATAATATCTAGGAGGAGGATAATATCTAGGAGGAGAGGAGGATAATATCTAGGAGGAGGATAATATCTAGGAGGAGAGGAGGATAATATCCAGGAGGAGGATAATATCCAGGAGGAGAGGAGGATAATATCTAGGAGGAGAGGAGGATAATATCCAGGAGGAGAGGAGGATAATATCCAGGAGGAGAGGAGGATAATATCTAGGAGGAGGATAATATCTAGGAGGAGGATAATATCTAGGAGGAGGATAATATCTAGGAGGAGGATAATATCTAGGAGGAGAGGAGGATAATATCTAGGAGGATAATATCTAGGAGGTTAATATCTAGGAGGATAATATCTAGGAGGATAATATCTAGGAGGAGAGGAGGATAATATCTAGGAGGATAATATCTAGGAGGAGATGAGGATAATATCTAGGAGGAGAGGAGGATAATATCTAGGAGGAGAGGAGGATAATATCTAGGAGGAGATGAGGATAATATCTAGGAGGAGAGGAGGATAATATCTAGGAGGAGGATAATATCTAGGAGGAGGATAATATCTAGGAGGAGATGAGTATAATATCTAGGAGGAGAGGAGGATAATATCCAGGAGGAGAGGAGGATAATATCTAGGAGGAGGATAATATCTAGGAGGAGGATAATATCTAGGAGGAGGATAATATCTAGGAGTAGAGGAGGATAATATCTAGGAAGAGAGGAGGATAATATCTAGGAGGAGAGGAGGAAAATATCTAGGAGGAGAGGAGGTTAATATCTAGGAGGAGGATAATATCTAGGAGGAGGATAATATCTAGGAGGAGATGAGGATAATATCTAGGAGGAGGATAATATCTAGGAAGATAATATCTAGGAGGAGAGGAGGATAATATCTAGGAGGAGATGAGGATAATATCTAGGAGGAGGATAATATCCAGGAGGAGAGGAGGATAATATCTAGGAGGAGAAGAGGATAATATCTAGGAGGAGAGGGGGATAATATATAGGAGGAGAGGAGGATAATATCTAGGAGGAGAGGAGGATAATATCTAGGAGGAGAGGGGGATAATATATAGGAAGAGAGGAGGATAACATCTAGGAGGAGGATAATATCCAGGAGGAGAGGAGGATAATATCTAGGAGGAGAGGAGGATAATATCTAGGAGGAGAGGAGGATAATATCTCGGAAGGGGATAATATCCAGGAGGAGAGGAGGATAATATCTAGGAGGAGAGGAGGATACTATCTAGGAGGAGAGGAGGATAACATCTAGGAGGAGGATAACCAGACTTCCGCATTCAACAACCCGGTCGCATTCCGCTTCGCTCCACAGGTAGTATCACATTTAATTTCACTTCATTTCATTACAGTACAACGGTTTGATTTGTTTGATCTTAGCTAGCTACATAGTCGTCTTTGTATCAAAGATAATTGTGTAGTTTACAGCGATTTTCTAGGTTAGCTAGCCAGCTATTTTCGTCCTTTTAACGTAACGTAACGTAATCAATACTGCCAGCTAGCCAGCTAGCCACCGAATAGCAGCACTGTAGAATCTATTACATTCAACGGAACAACGGAACGACTTGATTAGTGTAGTGTTAGCTAGCTACATAGTTGTCTTTGCTGTCCTTGTATCTAAGATAACTGTGTAGTCTAGAGTAATTTTCGGTTAGCTAGCCAGCTATTTTCGTCCGCCGCGCTGCCGTTCTCCTACCTAGTCAATACTGCTAACACTGCTAACACTGCTAGCTAGCCAACTTCTACCGAATAGCAGCACTGTAGAAACTATTACATTACAACGGAACGATTTGAATAGGGTAGTGTTAGCTAGCTAATGTTAACTAGCTACATAGTTGTCTTTGCTGTCCTTGTATCTAAGACAATTGTGTAGTTTTAGACTAATTATCTGGCCAGTTACCGGGGTTTCCTAAACAGCTATCGAGGTTACCTAGCCAGCTACACATTCAAACAAAGCCAACAACGCAGCCACTGCTAGCCAGCCTACTTCAGCAGTACTGTATCATTTTAGTCAATAAGATTTTTGCAACGTAAGCTTAACTTTCTGAACATTCGAGACGTGTAGTTCACTTGTCATTCCAATCTCCTTTGCATTAGCGTAGCCTCTTCTGTAGCCTGTCAACTATGTGTCTGTCTATCCCTGTCCTCTCCTCTCTGCACAGACCATACAAACGCTTCACACCGTGTGGCCGCGGCCACCCTAACCTGGTGGTCCCAGCCCGCACGACCCACGTGGAGTTCCAGGTCTCCGGTAGCCTCTGGAACTGCCGATCTGCGGCCAACAAGGCAGAGTTCATCTCAGCCTATGCTTCCCTCCAGTCCCTCGACTTCTTGGCACTGACGGAAACATGGATCGTCACAGATAACACTGCTACTCCTACTGCTCTCTCTTCGTCTGCCCACGTGTTCTCGCACACCCCGAGATCTTCTGGTCAGCTGGGTGGTGGCACCGGGATCCTCATCTCTCCCAAGTGGTCATTCTCTCTTTCTCCCCTTACCCATCTGTCTATCGCCTCCTTTGAATTCCATGCTGTCACAGTTACCAGCCCTTTCAAGCTTAACATTCTTATCATTTATCGCCCTCCAGGTTCCCTCGGAGAGTTCATTAATGAGCTTGATGCCTTGATAAGCTCCTTTCCTGAGGACGGCTCACCTCTCACAGTTCTGGGTGACTTTAACCTCCCCACGTCTACCTTTGACTCATTCCTCTCTGCCTCCTTCTTTCCACTCCTCTCCTCTTTTGACCTCGCCCACTCACCTTCCCCCCCTACTCACAAGGCAGGCAATACGCTTGACCTCATCTTTACTAGATGCTGTTCTTCCACTAACCTCATTGCAACTCCCCTCCAAGTCTCCGACCACTACCTTGTATCCTTTTCCCTCTCGCTCTCATCCAACACTTCCCACACTGCCCCTACTCGGATGGTATCGCGCCATCCCAACCTTCGCTCTCTCTCCCCCGCTACTCTCTCCTCTTCCATCCTATCATCTCTTCCCTCTGCTCAAACCTTCTCCAACCTATCTCCTGATTCTGCCTCCTCAACCCTCCTCTCCTCCCTTTCTGCATCCTTTGACTCTCTATGTCCCCTATCCTCCAGGCCGGCTCGGTCCTCCCCTCCTGCTCCGTGGCTCGACGACTCATTGCGAGCTCACAGACCAGGGCTCCGGGCAGCCGAGCGGAAATGGAGGAAAACTCGCCTCCCTGCGGACCTGGCATCCTTTCTCTCCCTCCTCTCTACATTTTCCTCTTCTGTCTCTGCTGCTAAAGCCACTTTCTACCACTCTAAATTCCAAGCATCTGCCTCTAACCCTAGGAAGCTCTTTGCCACCTTCTCCTCCCTCCTGAATCCTCCCCCCCCCCCCCCCCCTCCTCCCTCTCTGCAGATGACTTCGTCAACCATTTTGAAATGAAGGTCGACGACATCCGATCCTCGTTTGCTAAGTCAAACGACACCGCTGGTTCTGCTCACACTGCCCTACCCTGTGCTCTGACCTCTTTCTCCCCTCTCTCTCCAGATGAAATCTCGCGTCTTGTGACGGCCGGCCGCCCAACAACCTGCCCGCTTGACCCTATCCCCTCCTCCCTTCTCCAGACCAGTTCCGGAGACCTTCTCCCTTACCTCACCTCGCTCATCAACTCATCCTTGACCGCTGGCTACGTCCCTTCCGTCTTCAAGAGAGCGAGAGTTGCACCCCTTCTGAAAAAACCTACACTCGATCCCTCCGATGTCAACAACTACAGACCAGTATCCCTTCTTTCTTTTCTCTCCAAAACTCTTGAACGTGCCGTCCTTGGCCAGCTCTCCTGCTATCTCTCTCAGAATGACCTTCTTGATCCAAATCAGTCAGGTTTCAAGACTAGTCATTCAACTGAGACTGCTCTTCTCTGTATCACGGAGGCGCTCCGCACTGCTAAAGCTAACTCTCTCTCCTCTGCTCTCATCCTTCTAGACCTACCGGCTGCCTTCGATACTGTGAACCATCAGATCCTCCTCTCCACCCTCTCCGAGTTGGGCATCTCCGGCGCGGCCCATGCTTGGATTGCGTCCTACCTGACAGGTCGCTCCTACCAGGTGGCGTGGCGAGAATCTGTCTCCTCACCACGCGCTCTCACCACTGGTGTCCCCCAGGGCTCTGTTCTAGAACCTCTCCTATTCTCGCTATACACCAAGTCACTTGGCTCTGTCATAACCTCACATGGTCTCTCCTATCATTGCTATGCAGACGACACACAATTAATCTTCTCCTTTCCCCCTTCTGATGACCAGGTGGCGAATCGCATCTCTGCATGTCTGGCAGACATATCAGTGTGGATGACGGATCACCACCTCAAGCTGAACCTCGGCAAGACGGAGCTGCTCTTCCTCCCGGGGAAGGACTGCCCGTTCCATGATCTCGCCATCACGGTTGACAACTCCATTGTGTCCTCCTCCCAGAGCGCTAAGAACCTTGGCGTGATCCTGGACAACACCCTGTCGTTCTCAACTAACATCAAGGCGGTGGCCTGTTCCTGTAGGTTCATGCTCTACAACATCCGCAGAGTACGACCCTGCCTCACACAGGAAGCGGCGCAGGTCCTAATCCAGGCACTTGTCATCTCCCGTCTGGATTACTGCAACTCGCTGTTGGCTGGGCTCCCTGCCTGTGCCATTAAACCCCTACAACTCATCCAGAACGCCGCAGCCCGTCTGGTGTTCAACCTTTCCAAGTTCTCTCACGTCACCCCGCTCCTCCGCTCTCTCCACTGGCTTCCAGTTGAAGCTCGCATCCGCTACAAGACCATGGTGCTTGCCTACGGAGCTGTGAGGGGAACGGCACCTCAGTACCTTCAGGCTCTGATCAGGCCCTACACCCAAGCAAGGGCACTGCGTTCATTCACCTCTGGCCTGCTCGCCTCCCTACCACTGAGGAATGACAGGTCCCCTCAGCCCAGTCAAAACTGTTCGCTGCTCTGGCACCCCAATGGTGGAACAAACTCCCTCACGACGCCAGGACAGCGGAGTCAATCACCACCTTCCGGAGTCACCTGAAACCCCACCTCTTTAAGGAATACCTAGGATAGGATAAAGCAATCCTTCTGACCCCCCCCCCCCTTAAAAGATTTAGATGCACTATTGTAAAGTGGCTGTTCCACTGGATGTCATAAGGTGAATGCACCAATTTGTAAGTCGCTCTGGATAAGAGCGTCTGCTAAATGACTTAAATGTAAATGTAATAATATCTAGGAGGAGAGGAGGGTACTGTCTAGGAGGAGAGGAGGATAATATCTAGGAGGAGGATAATATCTAGGAGGAGAGGAGGATAATACCTAGGAGGAGAAGGGGATAATATCTAGGAGGAGGATAATATCTGGGAGGAGAGGAGGATACTATCTAGGAGGAGAGGAGGATACTATCTAGGAGGAGAGGAGGATAACATCTAGGAGGAGGATAATATCTAGGAGGAGGATAATATCTAGGAGGAGGATAATATCTAGGAGGAGAGGAGGATAATATCTAGGAGGAGAGGAGGATAATATCTAGGAGGAGGATAATATCTAGGAGGAGGATAACATCTAGGAGGAGGATAAAATCTAGGAGGAGAGGAGGATAATATCTAGGAGGAGGATAATATCTAGGAGGAGGATAACATCTAGGAGGAGGATAATATCTAGGAGGAGAGGAGGATAACATCTAGGAGGAGGATAATATCTAGGAGGAGAGGAGGATAACATCTAGGAGAAGAGGAGGATAACATCTAGGAGGAGGATAATGTCTAGGAGGAGAGGAGGATAACATCTAGGAGGAGAGGAGGATAACATCTAGGAGGAGGATAATATCCAGGAGGAGGATAATATCTAGGAGGAGGATACTATCTAGGAGGAGGATACTATCTAGGAGGAGAGGAGGATAATATCTAGGAGGAGGATACTATCTAGGAGGAGAGGAGGATAATATCTAGGAGGAGATGAGGATAATATCTAGGAGGAGAGGAGGATAATATCTAGGAGGAGATGAGGATAATATCTAGGAGGAGAGAAGGATAATATCTAGGAGGAGAGGAGGATAATATCTAGGAGGAGATGAGGATACTATCTTGGAGAAGAGGAGGATAATATCTAGGAGGAGATGAGGATAATATCTAGGAGGAGAGGAGGCTAATATCTAGGAGGAGAGGAGGATAATATCTCGGAGGAGGAAAATATCTAGGAGGAGAGGAGGATAATATCTAGGAGGAGAGGAGGATAATATCTAGGAGGAGGATAATATCTAGGAGGAGAGGAGGAAAATATTTAGGAGGAGGATAATATCTAGGAGGAGAGGAGGATAATATCTAGGAGGATAATATCTAGGAGGAGAGGAGGATAATATCTAGGAGGAGAGGAGGATAATATCTAGGAGGATAATATCTAGGAGGAGAGGAGGATAATATCTAGGAGGAGAGGAGGATAATATCTAGGAGGATAATATCTAGGAGGAGAGGAGGATAATATCTAGGAGGAGAGGAGGATAATATCTAGGAGGATAATATCTAGGAGGAGAGGAGGATAATATCTAGGAGGAGAGGAGGATAATATCTAGGAGGAGGATAATATCTAGGAGGAGGATAATATCTAGGAGGAGGATAATATCTAGGAGGAGAGGAGGATAATATCTAGGAGGAGGATAATATCTAGGAGGAGAGGAGGATAATATCTAGGAGGATAATATCTAGGAGGAGAGGAGGATAATATCTAGGAGGAGAGGAGGATAATATCTAGGAGGATAATATCTAGGAGGAGAGGAGGATAATATCTAGGAGGAGAGGAGGATAATATCTAGGAGGAGAGGAGGATAATATCTAGGAGGATAATATCTAGGAGGAGAGGAGGATAATATCTAGGAGGAGGATAATATCTAGGAGGAGAGGAGGATAATATCTAGGAGGAGGATAATATCTAGGAGGAGAGGAGGATAATATCTAGGAGGAGGATAATATCTAGGAGGAGAGGAGGTGTAACGAATCTCTAGCTCCTCCTCCTCCTCGGACGAGGAGAGGAGAGAGGGATCGGATGACCAATATGCAGCGTGGTAGTTTGACATAATGACTTTATTAAACAAGATGAAAAAAACGAACTACACTTGATAATTAACAAAATAACAAAACGACGTAGACAGACCTGGACATGAGAACTTACATACAACGAAGAACGCACGAACAGGTACAGACTACAAAACAAACGAACGAACGATACAGTCCCATGTGGTACCAACATACAAACACAGGAGACAACCACCCACAACAAACAATGTGAAACAACCTACCTTAATATGGCTCTCAATCAGAGGAAACGTAAACCACCTGCCTCTAATTGAGAACCATATCAGGTCACCCATTAACCAACATAGATAGACATAACATAGAATGCCAAACCCAACTCACGCCCTGACCGACTAAACACATACAAAACAACAGAAAACAGGTCAGGAACGTGACAGAAGGATAATATCTAGGAGGAGAGCAGGATAATATCTAGGAGGAGACGAGGATAATATCTAGGAGGAGAGGAGTATTATATCTAGGAGGAGAGGAGGATAATATCTAGGAGGAGGATAATATCTAGGAGGAGAGGAGGATAATATCTAGGAGGAGAGGAGGATAATATCTAGGAGGAGAGGAGGATAATATCTAGGAGGAGGATAATATCTAGGAGGAGGATAATATCTAGGAGGAGAGGAGGATAATATCTAGGAGGAGGGTACTATCTAGGAGGAGAGGATGATAATATCTAGGAGGAGAGGAGGATAATATCTAGGAGGAGAGGAGGATAATATCTAGGAGGAGGATAATATCTAGGAGGAGGATAATATCTAAGAGGAGAGGAGGATAATATCTAGGAGGAGAGGAGGATAATATCTAGGAGGAGGATAATATCTAGGAGGAGGATAATATCTAGGAGGAGGATAATATCTAGGAGGAGGATAATATCTAGGAGGAGCATAATATCTAGGAGGAGGATAATATCTAGGAGGAGGATAATATCTAGGAGGAGAGGAGGATAATATCTAGGAGGAGAGGAGGATAATATCTAGGAGGAGGATAATATCTAGGAGGAGGATAATATCTAGGAGGAGGATAATATCTAGGAGGAGGATAATATCTAGGAGGAGAGGAGGATAATATCTAGGAGGAGAGGAGGATAATATCTAGGAGGAGAGGAGGATAATATCTAGGAAGAGAGGAGGATAATATCTAGGAGGAGGATAATATCTAGGAAGAGGATAATATCTAGGAGGAGAGGAGGATAATATCTAGGAGGAGGGTACTATCTAGGAGGAGAGGATGATAATATCTAGGAGGAGAGGAGGATAATATCTTGGAGCAGAGGAGGATAATATCTAGGAGATGAGGATAATATCTAGGAGGAGATGAGGATAATATCTAGGAGGAGAGGAGGATAATATCTAGGAGGAGAGGAGGATAATATCTAGGAGGAGGATAATATCTAGGAGTAGATTAGGATAATATCTAGGAGGAGGATAATATCTAGGAGGAGAGGAGGATAATATCTAGGAGGAGGATAATATCTAGGAGGAGGATAATATCTAGGAGGAGAGGAGGATAATATCTAGGAGGAGAGGAGGATAATATCTAGGAGGAGATGAGGATTTTATCAAGGAGGAGAGGAGGATAATATCTAGGAGGAGAGGAGGATAATATCTAGGAGGAGGATAATATCTAGGAGTAGATTAGGATAATATCTAGGAGGAGGATAATATCTAGGAGGAGAGGAGGATAATATCTAGGAGGAGGATAATATCTAGGAGGAGGATAATATCTAGGAGGAGAGGAGGATAATATCTAGGAGGAGGATAATATCTAGGAGGAGAGAAGGACAATATCTAGGAGGAGAGGAGGATAATATCTAGGAGGAGGGTAATATCTAGGAGGAGAGGAGGATAATATCTAGGAGGAGGATAATATCTAGGAGGAGGATAATATCTAGGAGGAGAGGAGGATAATATCTAGGAGGAGGATAATATCTAGGAGGAGGATAATATCTAGGAGGAGGATAATATCTAGGAGGATAATATCTAGGAGGAGGATAATATCTAGGAGGAGAGGAGGATAATATCTAGGAGGAGAGGAGGATAATATCTAGGAGGAGAGGAGGATAATATCTAGGAAGAGAGGAGGTCAATATCTAGGAATGAGAGGAGGATAATATCTAGGAGGAGAGGAGGATAATATCTAGGAGGAGAGGAGGATAATATCTAGGAGGAGAGGAGGATAATATCTAGGAGGAGAGGAGGATAATATCTAGGAGGAGAGGAGGATAATATCTAGGAGGAGAGGAGGATAATATCTAGGAGGAGAGGAGGATAATATCTAGGAGGATAGGAGGATAATATCTAGGAGGAGAGGAGGATAATATCTAGGAGGAGAGGAGGATAATATCTAGGAGGAGAGGAGGATAATATCTAGGAGGAGAGGAGGATAATATCTAGGAGGAGAGGAGGATAATAGTTGGTCATATTACTTTTTATATTCTGCATTGAGCATGTGACTTTAGTGAAACAAAAATGTTATGACCTCAGTTCTCTCTTTCTTTCTTTCTCTCTCCCTCTATATCCCACTCCCTCTCTCTCCCACTCCCTCTATCTCCCGTGTGAATAATACAGAGAAGGTAAAATGGAGGAGAGGAGGAGGAGGAGGAGGAGGAGGAGGAGGAGGAGGAGGAGGAGGAGGAGGAGGGAAAACTATGTGGTGCCCAAGGAAAGCTTGATTCCTCTCCCAAGGTCAGGCATGCAGCTCTGCTGGTAAACAATCTGAACAAACAGCAGCACACCAGGCCTTATTCTCAGCCTCAACCTCAGCTTCTGCCTGTCTCTGTCTCTGTCTCTGTCTCTGTCTCTGTCTCTGTCTCTGTCTCTGTCTCTGTCTCAGCCTTAGCTTCAGTCTCAGCCTCAGTCTCAGTCTCAGACTCAGTCTCAGTCTCAGACTCTGTCTCTGTCTCTGTCTCTGTCTCTGTCTCTGTCTCTGTCTCTGTCTCTGTCTCAGTCTCAGTCTCAGTCTCAATCTCAGTTGCAGCCTTCTAGTCCTTAAGAAACTTTGCAGTATTTAATTTTTTATGTATTATTTATTGCATTGTTAACACAGAAAATCTTAAGTGTTATTACATACAGCTGGGAAGAACTATTGGATATCAGAGCGACGTCAACTTACCAGCACTACACTACGACCAGGAATACGACTTTCTCTAAGTGGATCACTTCGACCTCCCGGGTGGCGCAGTGGTCTAGGGCACTGCATCGCAGTGCTAGCTGCGCCACCAGAGTCTCTGGGTTCGCGCCCAGGCTGGGCTGGGTTCGCGCCCAGGCTCTGTCGAAGCCGGCCGCAAACGGGAGGTCCGTGGGGCGACGCACAATTGGCATAGCGTCGTCCGGGTTAGGGAGGGTTTGGCCGGTAGGGATATCCTTGTCTCAGTATGTAAAATGTAATAAAATGTAAAAAAAATGTAATAATAATAATAAAATAATGTATGCACTCTACTGTAAGTCGCTCTGGATAAGAGCGTCTGCTAAATGACTAAAATGTAAATGTATGGATCCTATGTCTGAACCACCCAGGGCATTTGAACTGATTCCAGAGGTTGACCCAAAACAACTTCGCTGCAGAAGAGGAAGACGGAGCGGTCTTCTGGTCAGACTTCAGACACCACCCACCGCTTCCAAGTATATTACTCACTAATGTCCAGTCTCTAGAGAACAAGGTAGACAAAATGAGGGCATGGGTTGCTTTCCAAACAGACATCAAGGATTGTAACATACTTTGTTTCACGGAAACATGGCTCTCTCGGGATATACTGTTGAAGTCGGTACCACCGGGATTTTTTGTGCGTTTCTCTGACAGAAATAATAATCTCTCCGGGAAGAAAGGCAGTGGTGTATGCTATTCATGATTAACGACTCATGGTGTAATTGTAACAACATACAGGAACTCAAGTCCTTTTGTTCACCTGACCTCGAATTCCTCACAATCAAATGCCGACCATATCCCAAGAGAATTCTCGTCGGTTATTGTCACACAGCCCTGTATATCCCCCCTCAAGCCGATACCACAACAGCCCTCAAGGAACATCCCTGGACTTTATGAAAACTGGAAACCATATATCCTGAGGCTGCATTTATTGTAGCTGGGGATTTTAACAAAGCAAATTTAAAAACAAGGCTACCTAAATTGATTGGAGCACTCACGCTGGCAAACACTGGATCACAGCTACTCTAACTTCCGTGATGCATACAAGGCCTTCCTCTAACCTCCTTACGGCAAATCTGACCACGACTCCATTTCGCTCCTTCCTTCCTATAGGCAGAAACTCAAAAAGAATGTATCCGTGATAAAGACTATTCAATGCTGGTCTGACCATTCGGAATACACGCTTCAAGATTGTTTTGATCACGCGAACTGGGACATGATCTGGGTAGCCTCAGAGAATAATATTGATTTATACACTGATTGGGTGTGAGACTTTATAAGGAAGTGCATCGGAGATGTTGTACCCACTGTGACTATTAAAACCTACCCTAACCAGAAACTGTGGATAGATGGCAGCATTAACACAAAACTGAAAGGGCGAACCCCCGCATTTCACCATGGAAAGGTGACTGGGAATATGGCCGAATACAAACAGTGTAGTTAGTCCCTCTGCAAGGCAATCAAACAAGCAAAAAGTCAGTATAGAGACAAAGTGGAGTCGCAATTCGGCTCAGACACGAGACATATGTGGCAGGGTCTTCAGACAATCACGGATTATACAAGGAAAACCAAAAAGATAACCAGCAACGTCACAGACACCGTGGCCTTGCTTCCAGACAAACTAAACACCTTCTTTGCCCGCTTTGAGGATAATAGAGTGGCACCGACGCGGCCCGCTACCAAGGACTGTGGGCTCTCATTCTCCATGGCCGACGTGAGTAAGACATTTAAACGTGTTAACCCTCGCAAGGCTGCCGTGCCAGACGGTATCCTTAGCCGCGTCCTCAGAGCAAGCGCAGACCAGCTGGCTGGTGTGTTTACGGACATATTCAATCTCTCCCTATCCCAGTCTGCTGTCCCCACATGCTTCAAGATGGCCACCATTGTTCCTGTTACCAAACAGGCAACGGTAACTGAACAAAATGATTATTGCCCCGTAGCTCTCACTTCTGTCATCATGAAGTGCTTTGAGAGAATAGTCAAGGATCATATCACCATGTCACCCTAGACCCACTTCAATTTACTTACCGCCCCAAAAGTCCACAGACGATGCAATCGCCATCACACTGCACACTGCCCTTTCCCATCTGGACAAGAGGAATACCTACGTAAGAATGCTGTTCATTGACTACAGCTCAGCATTCAACACCATAGTACCCTCAAAGCTCATCATTAAGCTTGAAGCCCTGGGTTATAACACCTCCCTGTGCAATTGGGTCCTGGACTTGATTACCAACAATGATGAGACAGCCTATAGGGAGGAGGTGAGGGCACTCGGAGTGTGGTGTCAGGAAAATAACACTCAACGTCAACAAAACAAAAGTCGTGGACTTCAGGAAACAGCAGAGGGAGCTGTTTCCCCATTCAAATCAACAGGAAAGCAGTGGAGAAGGTTTAAAGTTCCTTGGCGTACACATCACGGACAAACTGAAATGATGTGACAGTGTGGTAGTGCCTCTTCAACCTTGGCTTGTCACCTAAAACCCTCACAAACGTTTTGAGACTTAGAGCATCCTGTCGGGCTGTATCACCACCCGGTACGGCAACTACACCGCCCACAACTGCAGGGCTCTCCAAAGGGTGGTTGGCAAACTACCTGCCCTCCAGGATACCTACAGCACCCAATGTCACGGGAAGGCAAAAATAATCATCAAGGACATCAACCACCTGAGCCACTGCCTGTTCACCCCGTTACCATCCAGAAGATTTGGTCAGTACAGGTGCATCAAAGCTGGGACAGAGAGATTGAAAAATTGCTTCTCAAAGCCATCAGATTGTTAAACAGCCATCACTAACACAGAGAAGCTGCCTACATACAGACTTGGCCAATTTAATAAATGGATAACTAGTCACTTTAATAATGTTCACATATCTTGCATTTCTCCTCTCATATGTATATAGTGTATTTTATACCATGCATCATGATACACATGCCGGTTGGTCAAGGCTCATCCATTTTTTTATGTGTATATTTTCTTTTTCCATCCCTTTACTTAGATTTGCGTGTGTTAGGTACAGTTGAAGTTATAAGTTTACATACACTTAGGTTGCAGTCATCAAAACTAATTTTCAACAACTCCACAAATGTCTTGTTAACAAACTATAGTTTTGGCAAGACTCTTAGAACATCTACTTTGTGCATGACACAATACATTTTTCCAACAATTGTTTACAGACAGATTATTTCACATATAATTCACAGTATCACAATTCCAGTGGGTCAAAAGTATATATAAACTGAGTAGAGTGTGTTTTTAAACGGCTTGGAAAATTCCAGAAAATTATGTTATGGCTTTAGAAGCTTCTGATAGGCTAATTGACATTATTTGAATCAATTGGAGGTGTACCTGTGGATGTATTTCAAGGCCTACCTTCCAACTCAGTGCCTCTTTGCTTGACATCATGGGAAAATCAAAAGAAATCAGCCAAGACCTCAGAAAAAGAATTGTAGACCTCCACAAGTCTGGTTCATCCTTGGGAGCAATTTCCAAACGCCTGAAGGTACCACGTTCATCTGTACAAACAATAGTACGCAAGTATAAACACCATGGGACCACGCAGCCATCATACCATTCAGGAAGAAGATGCATTCTGTCTCTTAGGGATGAATGTACTTAGGTGCGAAAAGTGCAAATCAATCCCAGAACAACAACAAAGGACCTTGTGAAGATGTTGGAGGAAACAGGTACAAAAGTATCTATATCCACAGTAAAACAAGTCCTATATGGTCATAACCTGAAAGGCCGCTCAGCAAGGAAGAAGCCACTGCTCCAAAACCACCATAAAAAAGCCAGACTACGGTTTGCAACTGCACATGGGGACAAAGATCATACTTTTTGGAGGAATGTCCTCTGGTCTGATGAAACAAAAATATAACTGTTTGAGCATAATGACCATTGTTATGTTTGGATGAAAAAGGGGGAGGGTTGCAAGCCGAAGAACACCATCCTAACCGTGATGCACGGGGGTGGCAGAATCATTTTGTGGGGGTGCTTTGCTGCAGGAGGGAGTAGTGCACTTCACAAAATAGATGGCATCATGAGGAGGTAAAATGATGTGTATTTATTGAAGCAACATCTCAAGACATCAGTCAGGAAGTTAAAGCTTGGCCGCAGATGGGTCTTCCAAATGGACAATGACCCCAAGCATACTTTCAAAGTTGTGGTAAAACGGCTTAAGGACAACACAGTCAAGGTATTGGAGTGGCCATCACAAAGCCCTGGCAAGGAGGCCGACAAACCTGATTCAGTTACACCAGCTCTTTCAGAAGGAATGGGCCAAAATTCACCCAACTTATTGTTGGAAGGCCACCTGAAACGTTTGACCCAATTACACATTTTAAAGGCAATGCTACCAAATACTTATTGAGTGTATGGAAACTTCTGACCCACTGGGAATGTGATGAAAGAAATTAAAGCTTAAATAAATAATTCTCTTTACTATTAATTCTGACACTTCATATTCTTAAAATAAAGTTGTGATTCTAACTGACCTAAGACAGGGAATTTTTACTAGGATTAAAAGTCAGGAATTGTGAAAAACTCAGTTTAAATGTATTTGCCTAAGGTGTATGTAAACTTCTGACTTCAACTGTATGTCTGTTGTGGAGTTGTTGGATTACTTGTCGGATATTGCTGCACAGTCAGAAATAGAAGCACCACACTCACAATAACATCTGCTAACCATGTGTATGTGACCAATAATATCTGCTAACCATGTGTATGTGACCAATAACATCTGCTTACCATGTGTATGTGACCAATAACATCTGCTTACCATGTGTATGTGACCAATAACATCTGCTTACCATGTGTATGTGACCAATAACATCTGCTTACCATGTGTATGTGACCAATAACATCTGCTAACCATGTGTATGTGATCAATAACATCTGCTAACCATGTGTATGTGATCAATAATATCTGCTAACCATGTGTATGTGATCAATAATATCTGCTAACCATGTGTATGTGATCAATAACATCTGCTAACCATGTGTATGTGACCAATAACATCTGCTAACCATGTGTATGTGACCAATAATATCTGCTAACCATGTGTATGTGACCATTAACATCCGCTAACCATGTGTATGTGACCAATAACATCTGCTAACCATGTGTATGTGACCATTAACATCTGCTAACCATGTGTATGTGACCAATAACATCTGCTTACCATGTGTATGTGACCAATAACATCTGCATGTGATCAATAACATCTGCTTACCATTTGTATGTGATCAATAACATCTGTTAACCATGTGTATGTGACCAATGACATTTGATTTGATTTGATTTGATTCCCTAACCCCGTCTCTCAGCTGTATATAATTTCCCTAACCCCGTCTCTCAGCTGTATATAATTTCCCTAACCCCATCTCTCAGCTGTATATCATTTCCCTAACCCCGTCTCTCAGCTGTATATCATTTCCCTAACCCCGTCTCTCAGCTCTATATAATTTCCCTAACCCCGTCCTCAACTCTATATAATTTCCCTAACCCCGTCCTCAACTCTATATCATTTCCCTAACCCCGTCCTCAACTCTATATCATTTCCCTAACCCCATCCTCAACTCTATATCATTTCCCTAACCACGTCCTCAACTATATATAATTTCCCTAACCCCGTCCTCAGCTGTATATAATTCCCTAACCACGTCCTCAACTATATATAATTTCCCTAACCCCGTCCTCAACTATATATAATTTCCCTAACCCCGTCCTCAGCTGTATATAATTCCCTAACCACGTCCTCAACTATATATAATTTCCCTAACCCCGTCCTCAACTATATATAATTTCCCTAACCACGTCCTCAACTATATATAATTTCCCTAACCCCGTCCTCAGCTGTATATAATTTCCCTAACCCCGTCCTCAGCTGTATATAATTTCCCTAACCCCGTCCCCAGCTCTATATCATTTCCCTAACCCCGTCCTCAGCTGTATATAATTTCCCTAACCCCGTCCCCAGCTCTATATCATTTCCCTAACCCCGTCCTCAGCTGTATATAATTTCCCTAACCCCGTCCCCAGCTCTATATAATTTCCCTAACCCCGTCCTCAACTATATCATGATAGATGTGGAATTGTTGGAT
>NC_074667.1:69331779-69338134 GCF_029448725.1 Salvelinus fontinalis
GACATCTGTAACAGGACATAGTGTCATTGTGGAGACATCTGTAACAGGACAGAGTGTCCCTGTGGAGACATCTGTAGCAGGACATAGTGTCCCTGTGGAGACATCTGTAACAGGACATAGTGTCCCTGTGGAGACATCTGTAACAGGACATCTGTAACAGGACATAGTGTCCCTGTGGAGACATCTGTAACAGGACATAGTGTCATTGTGGAGACATCTGTAACAGGACATAGTGTCATTGTGGAGACATCTGTAACAGGACATAGTGTTACTGTGGAGACATCTGTAACAGGACATCTGTAACAGGACATAGTGTCCCTGTGGAGACATCTGTAACAGGACAGAGTGTCATTGTGGAGACACCTGTAACAGGACATAGTGTCATTGTGGAGACATCTGTAGCAGGACACAGTGTCATTGTGGAGACATCTGTAACAGGACATAGTGTCATTGTGGAGACATATGTAGCAGGACATAGTGTCATTGTGGAGACATCTGTAGCAGGACATAGTGTCATTGTGGAGACATCTGTAGCAGGACACAGTGTCATTGTGGAGACATCTGTAACAGGACATAGTGTCCCTGTGGAGACATCTGTAGCAGGACATAGTGTCATTGTGGAGACACAGCCAACTCCATTACACAGTACAGTAATAATGCCTGGGAGTCCTTAAAGGTCTGTCTGTCTGTCTGTCTGTCTGTCTGTCTGTCTCTCTCTCTCTCTCTCTCTCTCTCTCTCTCTCTTCGGAGTGCATGCTGGGAGTGAGTCCTCAAGCAGGAGTGTTTGTGAGAGCGAATGGAAATTCTTTTCACTCTATTGGGTTTTGGTATGTATATATATATATAGTGATTAGTTTAGTTGTTTTTAGGGTATATTGGTTAACTATCATTAAGCACGTATAAGGGTGGTGGGATTGTTTGAGGTTGTTTGTGGGTTTTTTCGCGAGGGCACAACCAGCGGGTGGGGCTGGTTTCTAATGGCCACTCGCGGATGTGTAGAGTTTGAAAGACTTAGTAGGAGGCATGGCGTGAAGATTCTAGCCGAGACCGGGTGTTCAGTAGAAGAATGTAGTCTTGCTGTCGGTGCTATCATTGGGTATGATAGCATAAAATCAGCCTCAAGGATGAATAGCGCCGTAGTGATCTTCTTAGATTCTATTGAAAAGGTGAATAAAATAGTTGAGACGGGTGTTGTGTTACGGGAGACACAGACGCAGGTGTTTCCGCTTATGAATCCGGCGAAAAAAGTGATACTTTCTAATGTGCCACCTTTTGTTAAAGATGAAGTGTTGCAGCGAGAGTTAGCGCGTCATGGTCAAATTGTATCTACAATAAAGAAGGTTCTTTTTGGATGCAAATCTCCGTTGCTGAAACATGTCGTGTCTCATAGGAGGCAAGTGCACATGATATTAAAAAAGGACGTAGATGAACTGAATTTAGCGTTCAGTTTTAAGATTGATGGATTTGATTACGTATTTTACGCTTCGACTGAATCAATGAAATGTTTTGGTTGTGGAAGAGAGGGTCATTTGGTGCGCAGTTGTCCCGAGAATGAGCGCGCTGAGACAGGTAGTAGTTATAGTGCTGGTGCAAATAACGCACCACCGCGAAGGGATGAAAATGCTAAGGGTGCAGGGGAAGGGAGAAGGTGGGCAGATGTGGTTGGAAAAGTGGGAGAAGAAGGCATTGTGGATAAGGTGGAAATTGTGGTAGATCAGAAAAAAGAGGGAGGGGAAACAGGTGGTGAGATTGCGACTGCAGTCGCTGAGGTGGTGCTGGAGAATGAAATTGGAGGGCAAGAGGAGGTCGAAATTATGGATAAAGAAGCAGATGTGTTCAAAATACCGAGGAGTAAAAGGAAGAATGTAAGGGGGGGTGAAGGGTCTAGTTCTAAGAGAAAGGTAGAGAGTGATAAGTCAGTTGAAGATGAACAAGTGGTAGAGATGGGGGATTTTTCATCTGGGGAGGACAGCGAGGGTGAGTCATCTGACGCGTCACAACAGTATAGCGAGATAAATGGGGTGGAAGGGAGATATGGAATTGAGAAGATACGTCAATTTCTGAAGGTGACAAAAGGGAAGAAATATATGCAGGATTACAATGTCAATGATTTTTTCCCTGAAAGTGAATTGTTTATTGAATCAGCAAAGTTTCTGATGTCAAAAATTACAGGAGGAGGGTTGAAAAGCCCTGAAATTGCTAGACTCAAGAAAGTGGTCACGAGAGTGATAAGTGATGTAAATTCGAAAGAAAATGAAAGAGTTTAGTTTCAGTTTTAACTCTGTAAAGAGATGGGGTGGCTGTATCATCTTCTGTATTTTTATTTCATCCATGAGCAGTTTTAAGATTTCTTCTTTAAACGTAAATGGTGGAAGAGATGGTAAAAAAAGAGCCATGGTGTATGAGTTAATTAGTGGAAAGGGAAGTGACATAAATTTTCTACAAGAAACGCATAGTAATTTGGAAAATGAAGTTATGTGGAAAAAGGAGTGGGGGGGGACAGTGGTGTGTAGTCATAAAAATTCTAACAGTGGGGGTGTGGCTATATTGTTCTCAAGGGGGTTTTTGCCTTTGTCTTATGAGGTTGAAGAGGTAGTTGAGGGGAGGTTATTAAAAGTTAGAGCAAGGTATGAAAACATCACTATGTGTCTGATAAATGTCTATGCCCCAGTGGTGGCAGTTGAGAGGGTATGTTTTTTAGAGACATTATCAAATACCATTGAGAAATGTAACAATGAAGATTATTTATTTATTGCTGGGGATTTTAACTGCACAGTCAGTGATTTAGATAGAAATCACCAAGAACCTCATATAGCCTCAAGGACCTTTTTAAAACGCCTCATTGTAACACATGAATTGTGTGATATTTGGCGGAGACAAAATGGAGGCACAAGGCAGTACACCTGGGCGCATGTGAGAGAGAACATCATCTCTATGGCAAGGTTAGATAGGTTTTATTGTTTTGAGCATCAATCTCAGGTCTGTAAATCAAGTGTGATAACCCCAGTGGGATTTTCTGATCATTGTTTAATAACAGAGGTGGTGTTCATTAATGATGTAAAACCCAAAAGCGCATATTGGCATTTTAATATAACTTTATTGAGTGATGCTCACTTCAGGAAATGTTTTTGTTTTTTCTGGGAGAGGTGGAGGTCTCAAAAGGACAGTTTTGTATCCATTCAACAGTGGTGGGATATAGGGAAAATCCAGATTCAACAATTTTGTAATCAATACACGAGGAATGTCACCAAGGATATCATCAGATCAATGAAAGCCCTAGAGTTTGAAATAGTGGAACTCATGACGTTGGTTGAGACCACAGGAGATCGAGGCCATACGCAGGCACTCAAGAAAAAAAAAGTTGAATTGGCAGACCTGCTGGGTATCAGAGCACAGGGGGCATTGGTGAGAAGTAAGTTTCAGGGAATATCTGAAATGGATGCCTCATCCAAATTTTTCTTTGGTTTAGAGAAAAAGAATGGACAAAGAAAAATTATTCATTGTCTCAAATCAGCTGTTGGACAAGAGCTCACTAGCCCTAGTGAAATTAGAAAGAGGGCAGTAGAGTTCTATGCTGAGCTCTACAAGTGTGAGTACAAAGAGGATAAAACAGTGACACAGCAGTTCCTTGATGGGCTCCCAAAGGTGGATGCAGAAGCTCAGGTTGAGCTTGAGCAACCATTGTCTTTGCAGGAGTTATACTCTGCATTACAAGGCATGGAAAATGGAAGGGCACCAGGCTTTGATGGGCTTCCCGTTGACTTTTTTAAGTCTTTTTGGACTATGTTGGGAGAAGATTGGCTGGCAGTAGTTAGTGATAGTTTAACCGGAGGGTTACTACCATTAAGCTGCAGAAGGGCTGTCCTCACCTTACTGCCCAAAAAGGGAGACCCTAGGGAGGTGAAAAACTGGAGGCCGGTGGCTTTATTGTGCACTGATTATAAGATCCTGTCCAAGGCTTTGTCCAACAGGCTGAGGGAGGTGATGGGGCAGATCATACATACGGACCAGTCCTACTGTGTTCCTGGCAGGCAGATAGGGGATAACATTTCTCTGATTCGTGACTTTTTGGACATCTCTAGGGCTATTGGGTTGGATGCAGGTCTAATTTCAATTGATCAGGAAAAGGCATTTGACCGAGTTGAACATCAATATTTATGGCATACGCTTGAGGCGTTTGGGTTCAGCTCTGGTTTTATTGACATGATAAAGGTGATATATGGTGACATTGAAAGTGTATTGAAAGTTAACGGTGGTTTGAGTGCTCCTTTTAAAGTGTGTAGAGGTATTAGGCAGGGATGTTCTTTATCAGGGATGCTGTATGCCATTGCTATAGAGCCACTACTAAATAGCATTAGAAGTCGCATTGAAGGGGTGTACCTTTCCAAGGATATTCCTCCTATTCGTCTTTCAGCCTACGCTGATGATGTAGTTGTTTTAGTGAAAAATCAAGCGGAGGTGGATAGTTTGAGTCTAATGGTTGATCGGTTTAGGGGAATATCCTCGGCAAACGTAAATTGGGAAAAGAGTTGTGCTTTACAGATTGGAGAATGGTCTGGAGGGATCATGGCTTTGCCGGGGGGATTGGAATGGTGTAAGGGAGGGTTTAAGTATCTTGGAGTGTACTTAGGAGATGAGGGGATTATGGAAAGAAATTGGATTGGGGTGGTTGAAATGGTGGAAGGGAGGATGAGGAGATGGCGTTGGTTGTTATCTCGAATGTCATATAGGGGGCGAACTATTATAGTTAACAATGTGATTGCCTCTGCATTATGGCATCGGTTGGCAGTTTTAGAACCACCATCTGGTCTTCTGGCTAAGATACAGGCAATTATGGTGGATTTTTTTTGGGATAAATATCACTGGGTTCCACAAAGTGTTTTGTATTTGTCAAAAGAGGAGGGGGGACAAGGTCTGGTACATCTTGCTAGTAGGGCTGCTGCTTTCCGTTTTCAGTTTATTCAAAGGTTGCTTTATGGACAGGAAAATGTGGTGTGGAGGGGGGTAGCAGGCCTTGTGTTACAGAGGGTTGGAGGTTTAGGTTTAAAGAAGGCTTTATTTCTGGTTGATAGTAGCCAGATTTCTAGGGAGGGAGTACCTCCGTTTTACAGAGGCCTTCTCAGAGTGTGGAGCATAATGAAGGTGTCCAGACGAACTTCAGCGGAGTCAGTGCATTGGCTGTTGGAGGAACCTCTGGTGTGTGGGGCAAGACTGGATTGTACAACTGCAGCTGTTCCACATTTCTCCAAGATTCTGGTGAAGGGAAAAATAATCACATTAAGACAGTTAATGGCAATGGCTGGGCCCGACTTAATGGATGGAAGACGGTTGGCTGAACATTTGGGGGTGAGGTCGGAAAGGATTGTTGGACAAATGCTGGGAAGCTGCAGGAAAGCTCTGTCAGCGGAAGAGTGGGGAATGCTTAATAGCCACAAGAAGAAGGAACAAGATGAAGACGTCTCATTTCCAAGATTAGGGATTACACCAAATATCACAGAGTCAGAGAGAAAGGGCATATTGTTGGATTTGAGAGGGTTGGAGGAGGTGGGTTTGGATGAGGTGAATGGGAAGGATTTGTATAGGGGGTGTGTTAAGGTGTTAAACAAAGAGAAATTGAAAAATAGAAAAGACACTCCATGGAGGGTAAAATTGGGAATTGATGACAAGGTAAAGCCAGCATGGAGAGCACTGTACAAACCACCGTTACAAAAGGGTACTGGTGATATGCAATGGAGGGTGTTACATGGCATTATTGCAGTTAATGCTTTTGTATCTGTAATTAATTCAGATGTTAGAGATGAATGTCCTTTTTGTAATATAAGAGAAACCATTTTTCACTGTTTTATGGAGTGTGAGAGGATAAAACCTTTATTGGAAATACTGGAATCATTGTTTAGAGCTGTAGGTGAGATTTTTAATAACAATGTTTTTATTTTGGGGTTTCAATATAGTAAGCAACAGAAAAGAAAATGTCAAATGTTAAATTTTATTTTGGGACAAGCTAAGATGTCAATTTTTTTGAGTAGGAAACATAAAATAGACACGGGATATGAGAAGGATATAAGATGTGTTTTTAAAGGATTAATAAAAGCAAGAATAAAAGTGGATTTTGAGTTCTTCTCAGCTGTAAAAGATCTCCCTGTGTTTGAGGAGAAGTGGACATATGAAGGAGCGCTTTGTTTTGTAGAGGAGGGGAAATTATTTTTTGCTGAGGAAATAAGTTGATTGTCTATGTTCTTTTGTATTTTTATTTATTTTGTGTAGGAATTACTTTTATTGTTTCATTTCTGAAAAGGCAGTGTGTCATTATTGATGTTAACAATTGAGTAGAAAATAAAGGTTTTATAAAAACTCA